>NC_091208.1:5447704-5745204 GCF_040958095.1 Procambarus clarkii
ACCCTCTCCCTATCTTTCTTGCTCCCTCTCTTGTCCCTTCTCTCTCTTGCTCTCTCTCTCTCTCTCTCTCTCTCTCTCTCTCTCTCTCTCTCTCTCTCTCTCTCTCTCTCTCTCTCTCTCTCTCTCTCTCTCTTACTCTCTCACTCTCTCTTTCTCTTGCTCTCTCTCTATCTTTCTCTCTCTTGTTCTATCACTCTTGCTCTCTCTGTCTTGTTCTATCTCTCTTGCTCTCTCTCTCTCTCTCTCTCTCTCTCTCTCTATCTCTCTCTCTCTCTTTATCTCTCTCTCTCTCTCTCTCTCTCTCTCTCTCTCTCTCTCTCTCTCTCTCTCTGCCTCCCCTCTCTCTGCTCCCCCTACCTAACCCTATCAAAACATATCAGAAAAAGGGACAAGATGGCAGGAGGATGCAACAGAGACACAGGGAATAGTCAAAGTGACCAAACAAAGGAAATGTTAGCCCAAGTTTTGGAGGAATTCAGGAGGGAGATGCATGAAATGAGGATTATTATTAACAATCTGCAAAGTGAACTGACATCAGCAAGGGAGGAGATCAAATCCCTTACAGAGAAAAATAAAGAGGCTGAACATCATATTATCATCCAAAGGGAAGGTGGGTATGTTACATTGGAAGGAAATGCCTCTGTACCTGAAACATTTGCGGAAATACTGAGAAAGAGTTCAGAAGCAATGGACACAGTGAGGGAGGTAGCCATGCAAGTAGCTACCTCACTGGAAGCACTAGCAAGGTGCACCAGTCAGCTGCTGGAGAGAAAAAGATCAGTGGTAGTTGTAGGCATCAAAGAACAGGAAGGATCCAATAAGCAGGAATGGAATAGCAAGGACAGAAACACAGTACATTGGATACTGAAGGGGTTACAGATGGAAGGGGCTGAACAAAACATTGAGAAGGTTTTCAGATTGGGCTGGTACAACAAGGACAGAAACCAACTGGTAAAGGTGGTGTTTACAAACGAGACCACAAAGGAGGTTATTCTAGAAAGGAAGAGTCATCTGCAGTATGTGGAGGAATACAAAAAAGTATTCCTGCAGAGGGACAGGACAAAGGAGGAGAGAGTCAGGTCAGGAGAGGCAAGGAGGAAGCTCAGGGAGAGAGGAGTAAACCAGGAAATCACAACCCCCAACACAACAGTCCCAGAGACAAGAGGGGAACCCACAACCCTCCCAGCAACACCAGAGGGGATGGCAACACCACCACCCCCCTCTGCATAGAAACCCTCCCTTCCCCTAACCCTACCTACCCCAACTCAAATGCTCACCCAACCCTTCCTCCCCCTCCACCCCATTCCGATCCTGTCACCCCTCCCCCATTCCCACCATGTCCCCCCTCCCACCTTTCCCCCCTCCCCCTTCATCCCATACCCTCCCTATCCCTCCTCCCCCCCTCACCCCATATCCTCCATGTCCCCCCTATCTCCTTTCCCCATACCCTACCTGTCCTCCCTACCCTTGAACCCCCACCCCCCACCCCAAAATCCTCTGAGACCCTGCAAAACACCTCACAGATCTTTACACGCAGGGAACAGCTTTCCCCACCAGCAGAACGCTCACCAAGAAGGGGACAAGAAAATGACCAGAAGAAAGTGAGCTTCAAGGCAATGTACATTAACATAGATGGGATTACAAATAAAACAAGTGAACTTGGAGAATGGGTACTAGAAGAAAACCCAGACATAATAGCACTCACAGAAACAAACCTAACGAAAACCATAACAAATGCAGTGTTTCCACAGGACTACTATGTAGAGAGGAAACAGAGAGAAGGGAGAGGAGGTGGTGTAGCTTTGCTGATAAGAAAAGGTTGGAGTTTTGGAGAGATGGCTAATCAGAGCTGTAAAGGTTTCAGTGACTACATATCAGGCACCATAGCAACTGGAGGACAGAAAATTGCATTAGTAGTCATATATAACCCCCCAGCAAACGACAGAAGACCCAGACAGGAATATGATAGAAACAACCTGGCCACCTCCAACATAATAGAGAGAGCAGCATCTGTGGCTAGCAGGAACGGATCCAGACTACTAATCATGAGAGACTTCAACCATGGGAAGATAGACTGGGAGAACAGAGATCCACATGGAGAGCTAAGCTGCTGGACGTGGCAACAAGAAACTTTCTAAGTCAACACATCAAGGGACCGACAAGAATGAGAGGAGAGGATGAACCAGCTTTGCTTGATCCGATATTTACCCCTAAATGAGTCGGATATAAGGGAAGTTAAGTTGGAAGCCCCCTTGGGAATGAGTGATCATAGTGTATTGAGCTTTGAGTACCTGGTTGAGCTAGGAATTATCTCCCCCCAAAAAGAACTGGGAAACAAAGGGCTGGCGTACCGAAAGGGAAACCATGAGAAGATGAATAAATTCCTAAGGGATATATCATGGGACACAGAACTCAGAACTAAGTCCGTACAAGACATGATGGACTATGTCACCCAAAAGTGTCAGGAGGCGGTAAACAGGTTTATCCCGGCTCGACAGGAAAACCGAGAAGCAAAATAAGAATCCATGGTTTAATAGGGAATGTATGAAAGCAAAGGAGCAGAACAAAAGGGCGTGGAGGAACTTCCGTAACAATAGAACACCAGAAAGTAGACAGAGAGATACCAGAGAACCAGGAACGAGTATGTTAGTGTGAGAAGAGTAGCTGAGAAAAGGTACGAAAATGATATAGTTAATAAAGCCAAGACCGAACCAAAGCTGCTGCATAGTCACATCAGGAGGAAAACAACACTGAAGGAACAGGTGATGAAACTTAGAACGGGTGAGGACAGGTACACGGAGAATGACAAAGAGGTGTGTGAAGAACTCAACAAGAGGTTCGAGGAGGTCTTTACAATAGAACAAGGAGAGGTCACGGCCCTAGGAGAGGTGGCAGAAAACCAGGCGACCTAGGAAGGGTTCGAAATTACAAGAGATGAGGTCAAGAGGCACCTATTGGAGCTGGACGTAAGAAAGGCTGTTGGGCCGGATGGAATCTCACCATGGGTATTGAAAGAGTGTGCAGGAGCACTTTGCTTGCCACTCTCCATAGTGTATTGTAGGTCACTGGAAACGGGAGACCTACCAGAAATATAGAAAACGGCTAATATAGTCCCAATATACAAAAAGGGTGACAGACAAGAGGCACTGAACTACAGGCCAGTGTCCTTAACTTGTATACCATGCAAGGTGATGGAGAAGATCGTGAGAAAAAACCTAGTAACACATCTGGAGAGAAGGGACTTCGTGACAACCCATCAACATGGGTTTAGGGAGGGTAAATCTTGCCTTACAGGCTTAATAGAATTCTACGATCAGGTGACAAAGATTAAGCAAGAAAGAGAAAGATGGGCGGACTGCATTTTTTGGACTGTCGGAAAGCCTTTGACACAGTACCCCATAAAAGGCTGATGCATATGCTGGAGAAACAGGCAGGAGAATCTGGTAGGTCGCTCCAGTTAATAAGGGAGTACCTAAGCAATAGGAATCAGAGAGTTACGGTGAGGGGTGAGACCTCAGATTGGCGTGAAGTCCCCAGTGGAGTCCCACAGGGCTCTGTACTAGGACCTATCCTGTTTCTGATATGCGTAAATGATCTCCCAGAGGGTATAGACTCATTCCTCTCAATGTTTGCTGACGACGCCAAAATTATGAGAAGGATTAAGACAGAGGAGGACGGCTTGAGGCTTCAAGAAGACCTAGAAAAGCTGCAGGAATAGTCGAACAAATGGTTGTTAGAGTTTAACCCAAGCAAATGTAATGTAATGAAGATAGGTGTAGGGAGCAGGAGGCCAGATACAAGGTATCATCTGGGAGATGAAATCCTTCAAGAGTCAGAGAGAGAAAAATACTTGGGGGTTGACATCACGCCAGACCTGTCCCCTGCAGCCCGTATCAAGAGGATAACATCAGCGGCATATGCCAGGCTGGCCACCATAAGAACGGCATTCAGAAACTTGTATAAAGAATCATTCAGAACTTTGTATACCACATATGTCAGGCCAATACTGGAGTATGCAGCCCCAGCATGGAGTCCATATCTAGTCAAGGATAAGACTAAACTGGAAAAGGTTCAAAGGTTTGCCACCAGACTAGTACCCGAGCTGAGAGGTATGAGCTACGAGGAGAGACTCCGGGCATTAAACCTCACTTCGCTGGAAGACAGAAGAGTTAGGGGGGACATGATCACCACATTCAAGATTCTCAAGGGAATTGATAGGGTAGATAAAGACAGGCTATTTAACACAAGGGGAACACACACAAGGGGACACAAGTGGAAACTGAGTGCCCAAATGAGTCACAGAGATATTAGAAAGAACTTTTTTAGTGTCAGAGTGGTTAACAAATGGAATGCATTAGGAAGTGATGTGGTGGAGGCTGACTCCATACACAGTTTCAAGTGTAGATATGATAGAGCCCAATAGGCTCAGGAATCTGTACACCTGTTGATTGACGGTTGAGAGGCGGGACCAAAGACCCAGAGCTCAACCCCCGCAAACACAACTAGGTGAGTACAACTAGGTGAGTACACACACACACACACACAATGTTATACCGATTTTATACGTTTAAAAGATGACTTTATATAAATAGTTATAGTGTCACCTTTATACTACCAAATAAATACGTCAGAAAACGTTTTGTGTTTACTGGGAACTGGCCATAATAATCAATCTAACGGAAATGGCGGTAAATAACACTAAACACAACCATCACCATGTATACTTCTTAAGTATATACATATATACATCACATAGCTCCGCAGGTGTTACTTTCACACAGGTAGGGGCCTCGTAGCCTGGTGGATAGCGCGCAGGACTCGTAATTCTGTGGCGCGGGTTCGATTCCCGCACGAGACAGAAACAAATGGGCAAAGTTTCTTTCACCCTAAATGCCCCTGTTACCTAGCAGTAAATAGGTACCTGGGAGTTAGTCAGCTGTCACGGGCTGCTTCCTGGGGGTGGAGGCCTGGTCGAGGACCGGGCCGCGGGGACACTAAAGCCCCGAAATCATCTCAAGATAACTTCAAGAAGAAGGACACTACAAAAGAACTTTTACAATCTTCTATCCCGACGAGTCCACCTCTATCTTCTATCGTACAAAACTCAAGGTACCTTCCCTGAGCCTTTCTTCTCGGGTACTCACGATGGCGAGTCCACCTTCTCAGCAAATCATGGGCCAGTCCTCCACAGTACTGTCAGTGTCAAAACACCACTTCTACTCTCCAGCAACACGCTGGCTGGCTTCCCCTAAAGGCTTTACCTATAACAAGCCTTAACTTAGAAGACAGACGGATGTTAATTCCCGCTAGTAACCCAACTCGGCCGTCTCAGGATACTTCGGTTCAATCACCAATATTTCCCGGGTTGTCACAGACAATTCCACTTGGCCCACTTGTTCCGGCTGGAACAAGTCTTCAGTTCAGGACTGTCGTGGGTGCACCGATTCCTGTCGTCCAGGGTACCCTCCACATCACTTCTGAGAAATAAAAATGGTATACTATGAAGGAAACTACACAGGTTTCAGTAAGATCAGAGTAATCCACCAGGGGAACAGAAAATAGGGTCAAGTGCACTCAACAGATGGCGTTAACATCATCACACCCCATAAGTATTTTGTATGTTGCTATCGTATCTCCTCGCTCCCTCCTTTTTCTAGCGTCGTTAGGTTCAGTTTCTTCAGTTGCTCTTCATATCACATCCCTCAGAACTCTGGGAGAGCCTCATTACAAACATTTGAATCTTTTCCAGTTTCCTTATGTATGTTTCTTCAGGTAGGAGCTCCATGATGGGGCGGCATACTCTAAGAGTGGTCTCGCATAGGCAGTGTAAGGCACCCTAAATGCCTCCTTATTTAAGTTTCTGAATGGTGTTCTAACTTTTGCCAGTGCAAAGTACGCTGCTTTCGTTATACTATTTATATGTATCTCAGGAGTTGGATTAGGTGTTACGTCTACTCCCAGGTCTCTTTGTGGAATCATCACAGCTAAGTAGTTTCCATCATTGCGTACTGTCCTTTTATTCTCTTGTCACCTCATCCCATTTCCATAACTTTACATTTGCTAGTATTGAACTCTGGTAACTATTTCTCTGACCATCTGTAACCTGTTCAAGTCCTCTTGGAGGATCCTACAATCCTCATCTGTCATATATTTTCTCATCTAATTTTGCGTCAACTGCAAACATCAACATATAGGACTCGACTCCTGTAGTCATGTAGTTTACGTATATTACATCACTACAGTAAAGTAAACTACATCATTATGTAAAGTAAGAAGTAAACTACATCATTATGGAATCCGAGGCCATGCACTGGACTATATCCAATCCTATCTTAGTGATAGACACCAATGTGAAGCCATCAATAATATAATCTCTCCCATTCTACCAATAACTGTTGGAGTGCCACAGGGCAGCATCTTGGGACCTCTTCTTTTTCTTATATACATTAATGATCTGCCTAATGTCTCTAACATTCTGAAACCTATTTTGTTTGCTGATGATACTACCCTCATCTACTCCAACCCCAACCCACATACACTAAATGGTGTTGTTAATAATGAACTAAAAAAAAGTCCACTTATGGATGTCAACCAACAAACTAACACTTAACATAGAAAAGACCTACTACATCCTATTCGGAAGCAAATCTACAAATGCAATTCAGCTTCAGATTGACAATGTAAACATCAACAATAAAAATGATGGAAAGTTTCTTGGCATATTCCTAGACAAGAGACTCAACTTCAGTACCCACATACAACACATAACTAAGAAAGTCTCTAAAACAGTTGGTATACTCTCCAAAATCAGATATTATGTTCCTAACTCTGCTCTCATCTCTCTATATTATGAACTAATCTATCCCTATCTCAACTATGGTATCTGTGCATGGGGTTCAACCACTGCAAACCACCTCAAGTCCATCATCACCCAGCAAAAATCTGCTATCAGAATAATATCAAATTCTGCTTTCAGACAACACACAGCCCCCTTGTTTAACTCCCTAAATATGCTAAACATAATCTCACTCCACAAATTCTCTTGTGTCAACTACATTTACAAAACCCTGTTCTTAAATGCAAATCCTTGTCTGAAACTCTTCTTGGACAGATGTAATAGGACCCATTATCACCACACCAGAAATAAATATCTCTTTGATATCCCCAGAGTTAAACTTAATCTGTGTAAACACTCTATGCAAATAAAGGGACCCAGTTTATGGAACTCACTCCCTATTGAACTGAAAAGCTGTCCAACTTTTACATCATTCAAAATCAATACTAAAAAGTACCTAATTTCATCTTCATAGTTTTTCACTTTTTGCCTTAAAATTGCACTGTATCAATTGCTACCCAATCTCCCAACCTTTATGTTCCCAATTTGAACATCTTTACCATTGTGATCATTGCTGTCTTATATGTGCTGCCAATCTGTTGTATGGTGTTTATAAATCTTGTTTATCTGTATCTTTTGCTACCCAGTCTCCCAATCTTTATGTACCCAATCTGAACATCTTTACCATTGTGATCATTGCTGTCTTATATGTGCTGTCAATCTGCTGTATGGTGTCTATTAACCTTGTTTAAATTACTAATCAAGCTGTCAATGTAATCAATCAGAGCTTTAATATAACAATGTGCTTTAATATACCTACTTATCTCTCTCATCTCATTTTTCTCTTGTAATGTATCTTTATCATTTATCAATTCTGATTGAAATTACCTACTTAAAATTATCTGCTAGATTAAGGACCTGCCCGAAACGCTGTGCGTACTAGTGGCTTTACAAGAATGTATATACTGTACTATCCAATGTATTCTCACAAACCCAATGTACCTTCTTGTATATATATAAATAAATAAATAAAAATAAAATAAATTAGAAATAGAACTGGTCCCAGCACCGATCCTTGAGAAACTCCACTCGTTACTGTTCGCCAGTCCGACTTTTCACCCCTTACCGTTACTCTCTGGCTCTTTCTTGTTAGGTTGTTCCTTGCCGAAGCTAGGGCTTTTCCTCTTACTCCCGTCTGCCTCTCACGTTTGAGTAGCACTCTCCTGTGCAAAAATGTATCAAAGGCTTTTTGACTGTCCAGAAATATGTTGTCTGCCGATCCTTCCCTGTCCTGCCTTATCCTTGTTACTTTAGCATAGAATTCCAGAAGGTTTGTTAGGCATGATCTCCCTTCTCTGAACCCAGATTAGTGTTTGTTAACATACCTTATTTTCATTAAGTGTGTAAGCAGTTTTAACCTGATTATTCTTTCAAGTACTTTACAGGGGATGCTTGTCAGTAATATTGGTATGTTGTTAAGTGCCTCTTCTTTATCTCCTTTCTTGAAAATTGGTATAATATTTGCCTTCTTCCAGCAACAGGGCAACTCTCTCTTCGTAAGTGACTCATTATAGATCCTTGCTAGGGACACGCTGAGGAGCCTGCACTGCCGTTTTTATTCGGTCATACGTTGTCTGGTCCAACTGCTTTAGTTTCATCTAGTGTTGTTAGCTGTTTCATTACCTTCACTGCTGCCACCTCTATATCTGTTAATTTCTCGTCTTGGGTCATTTCTTCTTTAAACAATCGGGGCTGCTTAGACTCGGTTGTGAACACACCATGGAAACTGGGATTCAGTACCTCAGAGATTTCCTTGTCACTTTCTGAATATGCCCATCCAGACACTTGTCCAGTGGACACAATTTTAAGTTCGATCATGTAATCAAAGACTAGTACACAAAGGTCACTGGCTCCTAGTGGTATTTCATGTTCCAAATTCTCAATGTCTTTCTTATTCTGGGTGAAAATCAGGTCTAATAGGCTCGGTGTATCCCCTCCTCTTTCCCTTGTGTCTTCCTTCATATGCTGTTTTAGGAAATTCCCTTCCATAACGTTCACTAATTTTGCTCCCTACGTTTCGTTCCCACCATAGGGATTCCTTGATTCCCAATCGATCTCTCTGTGATTTAGGTCCTCGTGACTAGCAGTTAGGCTCTCAATCTGTGAGCTACTGTTGATGACCTCTGCTGTTCATTTAAACATGCCTTGTTGTTGTCATCCTATTCCTGTCTGGACCTTTTACTGTTTGGTGCAGGATTGTAGATTACTAAGATCACAATTGTTTTCCCATCTGCTATCAGAATCCCAAGTATGGAGCTTGTGTTTCCATTAAAACTCCGATTTTCTAGATCCTCAAACTTCCATTTCTGCTTTAATAGGAGTGTCACTTCCCTTCTCTGTCTCTGTGTCCTTTCTTTATTTATTACTTGGCATCCCCCCCTGGAAAGATTGCATCTGAGATCATATCATTTATATCAGTTTCCACTATTGCAATTACATCAGGGTCTGCCACACAAATTCTTTCTTTCATTTCTTCTGCTTTATTGCATAACTTTTCAGCAGTGGTGTACCAAACCTTGAGACTCTTCTTGAAAACTCTGTTACCAGAGTTTGACCCTTCTCTTGGGGTCTAGGGGGAGAGGTGGTGGATGGGGTCTGGGCAGCTAGGGGGGGGGAAGGGTATAGTGGATCTGAAAGGTAGAGAATGTCTGAAAGCAGCCTGTCCTCCTAAGGTTTCCCAACGTCAAGAAAACGGTAAAATTAAAGTGTCTTTTCCTAACCTATCAGAGGACCCAAAAACAGAAAAATGGGACATTACGTCACATTCGTGAGCCGCTTCCATTTCCTAGTACGAAGGTGTTTGCCCTTATGTAATGCATACGAGCGAAAAGCGATGTCCTTTGTAAAAGAACAGATTGCTGAGAGACATAGGCGGGTTGAGAGGTAAAGGAAAGCTGAGAGTCAGATAAAAGTTGAGAGTTAGAGGTGGGGGGAACAGAAGAGGGGGGAGAGGGTGAGGAGCAGATGAAAGTATGAAGCATGTGGGGGTGGGAGTGGGAGAGAGCTTGTACTAGTCAGGGGGTGTGCTGGGGGGGGGGGGGCAGGGGGGGGCAGGGGGGGGCAGGGGGGGCAGGGGGGGGGGGTAATCATGGATTGGGGTGGGTTTTAGGGAAGAAGGGGGGAAATGGGAGCCGATGATGGTAGTGGAGGCAAAAGAATGGGTTATGAAGGCAGTGAAGAGGTGAGGGGGTCGCGAGGTGAGGGGGTCATACGGGAGACGAGATGTAGAGGGGGGTGAGGGTTGAAGGGGATTTGGGGGCAGAGGGGAGGAGAGAGACATTAAAGGATGGGATGTAGCAGATGGGAATCATTGCCCGTGCTACATGGACATTTCGTTCTGAGAAGCTAAATCTAAAACAATAACAACATCAGCAGATGGGATTGGAATCATGGAGGCATAAAGGGGCAGGGAGTTGTTTGGAGTAGAAGGAGGAGGGGGGAGGGCTGAATTGGGGACGGTGTGGATTGGGACGATAGGGACATCGAAGGGTGGGATACAGCCGGTGGGATTGGATGCAAGGGGGAGGAAGGGGAAGAGGAAATGATTGGAGAGCTGTTTTGGGGAGGGTGTGAGTTGATAAGGGTTGGTGGGGCAAGGAGGGTGGATCAGGTCCTGGATGTGTGCACGTCCTCTTGCCTTGTGCTCTTGCTGTTCATCTTTCGTCATGTATCTGTCACTAATCATATAGTAATAATTTTCACTGCTTCTGAGTAAAGGTTTTTGCTTCAGTATGTAGTCCACTGTTTATTCATTAGATAATTCCACCAGAACAGACCTACTGTGGGGTTACTATCCCACAGGAGGATGAGCCTGCCCAAAAAGCAATGCCCTTGGAACAGCTTCCTTCACTAATGGGGAGGCCGCTAAAATCCAACGAAAACTGCTCCACAGCCACATCAGGAGGAAAATAGCAGTGAAAAAACAAATGATGAAATTGAGAAAAAGGGAGAACAGATAAACCGAGAATGACAAGGAGGTGTGTGAAGAACTCAACAAGAGATTCCAGGTCTTCACAATAGAACAAGGAGAAGTCCCTGCACTAAATGAGGAGGCAAACCAAGCAACCTTGGAGAAATTTTACCTCACCAGTGATGAGGTCAAAAGGAATCTGTTGGAGTTGAATGTGGCAAAGGCTGTTGGGCCTGACAGAATCTCACCGTAGATACTAAAAGAAGGTGCAGAGGCACTGAGCGTGCCACTCTCTATGGTGTATAGTAGTAATAGGCATCCATCAGTCTCAGGAGACTATGGAGTTGCTCTCTGTGCAGACGATGAGTCACAATAACGTGGCTGAAGTATGTTGACCAGACCACTCTCTAGAAGGTGAAGGGACGACGACGTTCCGGTCCGTCCTGGACCATTCTCAATTCAATTGTCTCTCAAAGGACAGAGAATGGTCTTTCCACAATCGACTTGAGAATTTATTTATTTATTTATTTATTTATTTATTTACAAGAAGGTACATTGGGTTTGTGAGGATATATAGCATGGTATTTACAATCTTGTAATGCCACTAGTACGCGCAGCGTTTCGGGCAGGTCCTTAATTTAACAGATAATTTTAAGTAGGTAAATTCTAGCAGAATTAAAAAATGATAACAGATACATTGCAAGAAAAAAATGAGATGAGAGAGATTAGTTGGTATATTAAGGCACATTAGTAGCTCTGATTGATTGCATTGACAGCTTGATTGGTAATTTAAACAAGATTAATAGGCATCATACAGCAAATTGATAGCACATATAATAAGACAGCAATGATCACAATGGTAAAGTTGTTTGAATTTGGCACATGAAGATTGGGAGATTGGGTAGCACTAAATACAGTGCAATTTTAAAGCAACAAGGCAGGAAACTATGAAGATGAAATTAGGTACTTTTTAGTTTTGTTTTTGAATGACGCAAAAGTTTGACAGCTTTTCAATTCATTAGGGAGTGAGTTCCATAGACTAGGTCACTTTATTTGCATAGAGTGTTTACACAGATTAAGTTTGACTCTGAGGATATCAAAGAGATATTTATTTCTGGTGTGGTGATAATGGGTCCTATTACATCTGTCCAAGGAGAGTTTCAGAGCAGGATTTGCATTTAAGAACAGGGTTTTGTAAATGTAGTTGACTACCCTTCCCTCACTACGAGCAATAAACAGTTTGCAATTAAGTAATAACGTGCTTGTCTTGGATGCTAGACGTAGATATATAAGAATACTTAGCAAGAGGGTACATATAAAAATGTTGTGGGCTCCTTCTCACATTGGCCTGCAGGAACATGACAAAGTTGACGCCCTTGCTAAGGCTGCAGTAAATACAGACAGAATTGAACGGAATCTTGAGTTATCAAATAGGTCCCTTAAAAGTGTCATTAGACGAGAACTCTTGGATGAATTTGAAAAAAGTAGAACAGTGCAAACTGGAACTAGCAGGTCTATTGCTTATCACAATGAAATGTGTGAAGTAAAACATGTGTATGGGGCAAGTAACAAAGTAAGTAGACTAACAGATGTTGTCATATCTCGCATAAGACTTGGCTACAAGTATCTCTGGCAGTTCGGCTTGTATAGGGATCTAGATGAAGTAAAGTGTAAAGTGTGTGGACAAAGACGGGGACACACACTCAAACACCATATCTTGGACTGTAGTAAAATTGAGTCATTTAGAGATAAATCTAAGCTCACTCTGTATGATATGGCAACCTATCTTATTACCATGGATAAATTACCTGAAATCCTGGCACTGTATCCATATTTTGCTTCCAGTAGATAAACGACATATGAGATTCAGAAACAAGTAGTATATTGTGAAGACTAATAATAATAAACAGAAGCTCCCCTATGACTTTGTCATATCTCCATTGATCAAACTATTATGTATTAGCGATAAGACCTACCAAATGACCTAATGTAAATATATAGCTCCTGAAATAGCACTTTCTCTGTAACTAGCTGACATTGTAACTATAAGGTGTGAAGGATAGATGAAATTGTTTATGTAATAATCTAAGATGAGGTCTGATAAAGACCTTTTGTGCCCTCTGTAAAGCTTTTTGCGCTACCGCTCACAGGATGAGTATGGGATGCACAATAAACTAGCCGCCTCCTGCGGCAACAATCAAAATAGTTGACACAAGAGAATGTGTGGAGTGAGTTTATGTTTACCATGTTTAGGGATTTAAATATGGTCCAGGTGACATCTCACCCTCCCCGGAATGGTCCAGGACGGACCGAAACGTCGTCGTCTTTTCACCTTCTAGTATGTGGTCTGGTCAACGAGTTGCTCTCTGGTTGTCGGTCTGGAGTGGCCTCTCCAGGGCGCAAAAGCCAGGGTAGGTTGATATGGAGGAGAAGCTGTTACCCAAGCAAACAGGTCCCTCACCTCTCCATGGCGCCGAAAGTCTCCAATGGAAAATTATAAACCACCCAATATAATGGGTGGTTTATATTTTCCAGTGAAAATATAAGCGGTCACTGGAAACAGGAGACCTACTGGAAAGCTGGAAAACAACTAATGGAGTCTCAATATACAAAAAGGGTGACAAGTAAGAAGAACTGAACTACAGGCCAATTTCCCTAACTTGTATACCATGCAAGGTGATGAAGAAGATCGTGAGGAAAAGACTCGTAGAATATCTGGAGGGAAATAGCTTTGTAACACACCACGAGCATGGGTTCAGAGATGGTAAATCGTGCCTCACAGGTTTAATAGAATTCTATGACCAAGCAACACAAATTAGGCAAGAAAGAGAAGGGTGGGCAGACTGCATTTTCTTGAACTATCAGGAAGCCTTTAACACAGTACCTCACAAAAGGCTGTTACAAAAGTTGGAGCAACAGGCAGGAGTAAAAGGTAAGGTGCTCCAGTGGATAAGGGAGTATCTAAGCAACAGGAAACAGCGAGTAACTGTGAGAGGGGGGGGGAGAGAGAGGAGACATCAGAGTGATGAGATGTCACCAGCGGGGTTCTACAGGGCTCTGTACTTGGACCCAAAAGTTTCAAATATATGTAAACGACCTTCCAAAGATGTATAGACTCATTCCTCTCAACGTTTGCAGATGATGCAAAAATTATGAGAAGAATGAAGACAGATGAAGATAGAGACTACAGGACGACCTGGACAAACTTGTAGAAATGTCTAGAAAATGGCTACTAAAGTTGAACTCAGGAAAGTGTAAAGTAATGAGATTAGGCGAAGGGAGCAGAAGACCCTTCTGTATCATCTGGGAGGTTATATCCTGCAAGAGTCAAAAAGAGAGAAAGATCTGGGGGTTGATATCACACCGAACCTGTCCTCAGAGGCCCACATCTAAAGGATATCATCAACGGCATATGCTAGACTGGTCAACATAAGAACTGTCTCCAGAAATTTGTGTAAGGAATCGTTCAAGACCTTGTATACTACTTAGGTACGACCAGGAGTCAGTCAGGTGCAGTCACAGTGAGAGGTTGTGTTTGCTGGAGCTCCGATTGATGTAACATTATTATTGCAATAATGGAAGGATTAGTGAAGGATTTGGTGAGTCTGGTTGGAGCTCTGAGAGCAGAGATGGATTCCCTGCGGGAGGAGGTACGACGGCTGAGACTTCGGGAGGAAACGAAGGAGGAGACCAGTGTTGATGGGACCTCATCGTGGAGAGTCGTGAAGGACAAGGGTCTTAAGAAGACCTTGACAAGGCCACCTAGAGACGCCCTAAGGACAGCAAATTCATTTGCCGTGTTGGAGGACGAGTGCTGTGGTGAGCCTGCAGTTCACTCGGAACGAAAATCAGCGAGGAGCGGCGGAGCGCAGGCCCCTCAGGCTGCTCAGAAAGTTAAGGAGGTACCGAACGAATTTTGGTTGTGGGAGATTTTCAGGTGAGGTATTTAGACAGAACGTTTTGTGCCAGAGATAGGGGGAACAGATTAAGGGTTTGCTATCTGGGAGCTGGAATTGGTGATATTGTTGGAAACATGAATGATATTATGACGGGAAATAGGAACAAACCCATTATTTGTATTAGTGCAGGGGGTAATGATGTTGGGCGAGTTAGGAGTGAGGAACTAATACAGAGATTCAGGACAGCCATTGAATTAGTTAGGAGCAAGGGAGGAATCCCGATCATATGTGGCATTCTTCCAAGAAAGGGAGTGGGAAATGAATGGTTGTCGAGGGCACTTGGTGTCAATTGCCGGCTGGAAAGATATTGCAAATCAAATGCAATATCTTTCATAGACAACTGGGAACACTTCTATGGAAGAAATGAAATGTATGCTCGTGATGGGGTGCATCTATAGAGGGCTGGGGTTGTTGCTGTTGCGAAATCGTTGGAACCAGTGGTTAGAGGTGTTTGTTTGGGTTTAAACTGTTAGTAGATAGTGGTATGGGAATTGATTTAGAGGAAGGAGGTAATAAAAGTATGTGTTTGTGGGAGAAAAGAATTGGCAAAATGATCAGGGAAAGAAAAGGGCCTCAAAATAACAATTCACTTAGGGTATATTACACAAACAGTAGAAGTCTAAGAAATAAAATTAACGAACTAAATGCTCTTGTCTGCACAGAAAAAATAGATATTATTGCATCTACCGAAACGTGGATGAATGTAGAAAATAGAGAACTATTAGCTGAATATCAAATAAATGGATTTAAACTATTTCACGCAGATAGATATATTAGACGAGGAGGGGGAGTAGCCATATATGTTAGGGACAATTTGAAATGTAGTCTCAAAGAGGGAATCAAATCCGAGCCACACACAGAAACTATTTGGATAGAATTAAACGAAAAAGCAAATAATTTTATAATAGGAGTTATATATAGGCCACCAAATTTAGACAGAATGGAAGCAAAGCATCTATGGGATGAAATATCTAGAGCATCTAGATCAAACAGTATTTATGTCATGGGTGACTTTAATTTTAGTGGAATAAACTGGGTGAACAAAACAGGGAATAGTGAAGCCGAAGATTTTCTAGAATTAGTTGACGATTGCTTTCTTACGCAACACATTAAGGAACCAACGCGGGAAAATAATATTTTAGATTTAGTGTTAACTAACAGGGAAACATATTAATGACATCGAAATAGGGAGTGAGCTAGGGAACATAAGAACATAAGAACAAAGGTAACTGCAGAAGGCCTATTGGCCCATAGGAGGCAGCTCCTATCTATAACCACCCAATCCCACTCATATACTTGTCCAACCCGCGCTTGAAACAATCGAAGGACCCCACCTCCACCACGTTACGCGGCAATTGGTTCCACAAATCAACAACCCTGTTACTGAACCAGTATTTACCCAAGTCTTTCCTAAATCTAAATTTATCCAATTTATACCCATTGTTTCGTGTTGATACTTTTAATACCCTATTAATATCCCCTTTGTCCATTCACCCACTTGTAAACCTCTATCATGTCACCCCTAACTCTTCGCCTTTCCAGTGAATGCAACTTAAGCTTTGTTAATCTTTCTTCATATGAAAGATTTCTAATTTGGGGAATTAACTTAGTCATCCTACGCTGGACACGTTCAAGTGAATTTATATCCATTCTATAATATGGTGACCAAAACTGAACTGCACAATCTAAATGGGGCCTAACTAGAGCAAGATATAGCTTGAGAACCACACCAGGTGTCTTGTTACTAACGCTGCTTTTTAGATTTAGTGTTAACTAACAGGGAAACACAAATTAATGACATCGAAATAGGGAGTGAGCTAGGGAACAGTGATCACAAAGAAATCAGATTTAGCATAGAATGGAATAGACCAGTAGGAGAAAATTCTGTTAAAGTGCCAGATTTTCGAAAAGCTGATTTTAATAGCCTAAGAATTTCTTTGGGTCAAATTGATTGGAAAGTCTTGGGTATGGGGTGGGGGCCGGTCTTGGAGCGAGACATGAACCCAGCGATAGGTGACGTAAATGGGGATTTCGATGTGAATTCAATATATAACTTATTTAGGAATATTCTAAAAAAAGCGCAGGAACGTAGTATACCATACAAATTGAATAGATCAAATACTAATGACCCAAAGTGGATAACAAAGAATTTGAAGAACCTTATAGGTAAAAAGAGAGCTTGGTACAAAAGGATTAAAAATGGGGAGGTCACTTTAGAACAGGAATTCGTACAACTGGTTAGAAATGTTAAAAAAGAGATAAGGAAAGCAAAAAGAAACTATGAAGTTCGCATAGCAGGGCAAGCAAAGACAAATCCTAAAGGGTTTTTTCAGTTATATCGTACTAAGACTAGGAAAAGGATAGGTCCATTAAAAACTGAGACAGGTCAAATAACAGATAGTGATGAAGAGATGAGTAGTATTTTTAATAAATATTTTGTATCTGTATTTACTAAAGAGGAACTTAACAATATGCCTTCAGCCGAACAAGTCTATGTGGGTGGGGACGAGGACAGGTTGACGAGTTTAACAGTTACCAGGGAGGATGTTCTTAAACAAATAGTAAAACTCAAACCAAACAAATCCCCAGGGCCGGATGAAGTGTTTGCCAGGGTGCTTAAAGAATGCAAAGAGGAGCTTTGTGACCCACTGTCAACCATATTTAATAAATCAATAGAGTCAGGCAGAGTGCCAGAGTTTTGGAAAGTTGCTAATGTGATGCCAGTTTTTAAGGAAGGAGATAGATCCCTTGCGTCTAACTATCGACCAATTAGCCTAACGTCTATTGTGGGAAAGTTACTCGAATCTATAATAGCAAATAAAATTCGTCTTCATCTTGAAAAACATAAATTAATAATTGAGTCACAACATGGTTTTATAAATGGCCGTTCATGTTTAACAAATTTGTTATCTTTTTATTCTAGCATAGTTGAGGCAGTTGATAGTGGTAAGGATTGTGATGTTCTGTACCTTGACTTTAGCAAAGCTTTTGATACAGTGCCACATGAAAGACTGATTAAAAAGATAGAGGCTCATGGTATTGGGGGTGCTATATTAAACTGGATTAGGGCATGGCTATACCAAAGGAAACAGAGAGTTAGTATAAATGGAGTCAAGTCAGAGTGGGAAAATGTTGTAAGTGGAGTGCCTCAAGGCTCTGTCCTGGGACCTCTGTTGTTTATAATATATATAAATGATTTAGATTCAGGTTTGAGTAGCAACATTTGCAAATTTGCCGATGATACGAAAATCGGTAGGGAAATTAATTCGGAGGAGGACTCACTATCACTTCAAGTTGATCTAGATAGGGTTTTGAAATGGTCAAAGGATTGGCAGATGCAGTTTAATGCTGATAAATGTAAAGTTCTGAGGTTAGGTAATGATGATAAAGGTATCTTGTAGCAGTTACAAGATACGAGCTAGATGGTGTTGAGATTGCGAAGTCGGATTGCGAAAGGGATCTGGGAGTTATGATTAGTAAGAATTTAAAACAAAAGGATCAATGCATAAATGTTCGTAATAAGGCAAATCGGACACTTGGATTTATTAATCGCAACGTTAGTAACAAGACACCTGGTGTGGTTCTCAAGCTATATCTTGCTCTAGTTAGGCCCCATTTAGATTTTGCAGTTCAGTTTTGGTCGCCATATTATAGAATGGATATAAATTCACTTGAACGTGTCCAGCGTAGGATGACTAAGTTAATTCCCCAAATTAGAAATGTTTCATATGAAGAAAGATTAACAAAGCTTAAGTTGCATTCACTGGAAAGGCGAAGATTTAGGGGTGACATGATAGAGGTTTACAAGTGGATGAATGGACATAACAGAACATAAGAACAAAGACAACTGCAGAAGGCCTGTTGGCCCATACGAGGCAGCTCCTATTTATAACCACCCAATCCCACTCATATACATGTCCAACCCATGCTTGAAACAATCGAGGGACCCCACCTCCACAATGTTACGCGGTAATTGGATCCACAAATCAACAACCCTGTTACTGAACCAGTATTTACCAAAGTCTTTACTAAATCTATACTTATCCAATTTATACCCATTGTTTCGTGTTCTGTCTTGTGTTGATACTTTTAATACCCTATAAATATCCTCTTTGTTATGTCCATTCACCCACTTGTAAACCTCTGTCATGTCACCCCAAACTCTTCGCCTTTCCAGTGAATGCAACTTAAGCTTTGTTAATCTTTCTTCATATGAAAGATTTCTAATTTGGGGAATTAATTTAGTCATCCTACGCTGGACACGTTCAAGTGAATTTATATCCATTCTATAATACGGCGACCAAAACTGAACTGCATAATCTAAATGGGGCCTAACCAGAGCAAGATATAGCTTAAGAACCACACCAGGTGTCTTGTTACTAACGCTTCGATTAATAAATCCCAGTGTCCTATTCGCCTTATTACGAACATTCATGCATTGATCCTTTGTTTTAAATTCTTACTAATCATAACTCCCAGATCCCTTTCGCAATTCGACTTCGCAATCTCAACACCATCTAGCTCGTATCTTGTAACTGCTACAAGATACCTTTATCATCATTACCTAACCTCAGAACTTTACATTTATCAGCATTAAACTGCATCTGCCAATCCTTCGATCATTTCAAAACCCTATCTAGATCAACTTGAAGTGAGAGTGAGTCCTCCTCCGAATTAATTTCCCTACCGATTTTCGTATCATCGGCAAATTTGCAAATGTTGCTACTCAAACCTGAATCTAAATCATTTATATATATTATAAACAACAGAGGTCCCAGGACAGAGCCCTGAGGCACCCCACTTACAACATTTTCCCACTCTGATTTGACTCCATTTATACTAACTCTCTGTTTCCTTTGGTATAGCCATGCCCTAATCCAGCTTAAATAGCACCCCCAATACCATGAGACTCTAACTTTTTAATCAGTCTTTCATGTGGCACTGTATCAAAAGCTTTGCTAAAGTCAAGGTACACAACATCACAATCCTTACCACTTGTGGCATACCTCTGAATCTTCTCTTGCTTTGTCTTGTATTTAACTAGGTATGGACTCCATTTAGGAGCTGCCAACTCCAGGATTGGTCATAAGAACATAAGAACAAAGGTAACTGCAGAAGGCCTATTGGCCCATACGAGGCAGCTCCTATCTATAACCACCCAATCCCACTCATATACTTGTCCAACCCGCGCTTGAAACAATCGAGGGACCCCACCTCCACCACGTTACGCGGCAATTGGTTCCACAAATCAACAACCCTGTTACTGAACCAGTATTTTCCCAAGTCTTTCCTAAATCTAAACTTATACAATTTATACCCATTGTTTCGTCTCTCAATCTCATCCTGTATTTGTTGAAATATATCTCTTTTTATTTCCAGGATCAAATTCTCCATCCAAACGTCCCTCTCAACACATTTCCCTATCACCTTCTCTAAAAACCTATCTTTCTCTTCCATGCTACAGCTTGATCTGGTCGCCCTTCTTTATTTTGTCATTGCAATAAACTACCTTAGCAAACAGGCATCCCAGTTACCTTACTCGTTCTGCTACACAATAGGTGAGTGAGTATCCAGGCATCTTTCAATGGCGGTGTAAGGCACATAAGGTTACGGTCGGCATGAGGTCAACTCCCACTGTTCCACTATTTCTCAATGTGGTACAACACTTATTTTCAAATACACTATTTCTACTTCCTACAGCTTTGTGTTTGCCGACTAAGTGTTATTCCTCCCAGAGTTCAGTGTTTGAAGGCAAAGGTCTCCCTTCCATAGCTAAGTATTTGAAAGCTCAGAGCACCTCCTCCCACAGCTCATGTTTACCTCTTTACAGCTTATGTTTATCTCTCAGAATGTTCGGTAATATGTTTATTCTTTGTGTTGTGTGTCTATGTATGTATTAACACGATGTACTAAACGGGGTGAGAATAGCTTGAGCTACCTCATCCCTTTGTGTGCACGTTACCGCAATAAACTTATTTCAATTTCAATTTCAATTTCAATAGCTCTCTCCTACAGCTAAACAACATATTTAACCTTTTAGTTTCCTCTTTATCACGACCTACTAAGCGCTCTATTAATGAGCACCGTTGCCCAATTATTCCATCCTTCCCGGGACTCGAACCCAGATAGTTATCCCGTGTGAAGTGGTAACGTAAGGGCGCTAACTACTTCACCAATTGGTTCTCATAATTTATAACAGTCAGATCAGCACCACTCAGTATAAGATGAAAGTCACTCTAGGTAAGTGTGGAGAGCCGTAAGTGTGGAGAGCCGTAAGTGTGGAGAGCCGTAAATAGTCAGGAACTCATATCTTGGAACAGGAGTGAGCTGAAGGAGTTCAAGGGTTGTCTGAGCGGTGATGGGTTGGCGGCGCTGCCTCCCAGCCTGGAGCAGCTGTCCCTGGCTCTGGTGGATGACGACCAAGCTCGTAACCTCCTGCCACGGCTACACGCTGCTGTCACCTCCCGACTACCTCGGCTGTGGCTCCTTGGTCAGTGTGCCCTGTCATTTGTATATGAGAATACTGTGTGATGATGGTGTTACTGGTGCTGTTATTGTCTCTTACTGTATTGTGTGGTGATGTTACTTACTTACTGTACTGTGTGATGATGCTGTTACTGGTGATGTTACTGACTTACAGTACTGTGTGTTGATGGTACTTCTCTCTATTACAGTACTGTGTGTTGATGGTGCTTCTGTCTATTACAGTACTGTGTGTTCATGGTGCTTCTGTCTATTACAGTACTGTGTGTTGATGGTGCTTCTGTCTATTACAATACTGTGTGTTGATGGTGCTTCTGTCTATTACAGTACTGTGTGTTGATGGTACTTCTCTCTATTACAGTACTGTGTGTTGATGGTGCTTCTGTCTATTACAGTACTGTGTGTTCATGGTGCTTCTGTCTATTACAGTACTGTGTGTTGATGGTGCTTCTGTCTATTACAGTACTGTGTGTTGATGGTGCTTCTGTCTATTACAGTACTGTGTGTTGATGGTGCTTCTGTCTATTACAGTACTGTGTGTTGATGGTACTTCTCTCTATTACAGTACTGTGTGTTGATGGTGCTTCTGTCTATTACAGTACTGTGTGTTCATGGTGCTTCTGTCTATTACAGTACTGTGTGTTCATGGTGCTTCTGTCTATTACAGTACTGTGTGTTCATGGTGCTTCTGTCTATTACAGTACTGTGTGTTGATGGTGCTTCTGTCTATTACAGTACTGTGTGTTGATGGTGCTTCTGTCTATTACAGTACTGTGTGTTCATGGTGCTTCTGTCTATTACAGTACTGTGTGTTGATGGTGCTTCTGTCTATTACAGTACTGTGTGTTGATGGTACTTCTCTCTATTACAGTACTGTGTGTTGATGGTGCTTCTGTCTATTACAGTACTGTGTGTTGATGGTGCTTCTGTCTATTACAGTACTGTGTGTTGATGGTGCTTCTGTCTATTACAGTACTGTGTGTTGATGGTGCTTCTGTCTATTACAGTACTGTGTGTTGATGGTGCTTCTGTCTATTACAGTACTGTGTGTTGATGGTACTTCTCTCTATTACAGTACTGTGTGTTGATGGTGCTTCTGTCTATTACAGTACTGTGTGTTCATGGTGCTTCTGTCTATTACAGTACTGTGTGTTCATGGTGCTTCTGTCTATTACAGTACTGTGTGTTCATGGTGCTTCTGTCTATTACAGTACTGTGTGTTCATGGTGCTTCTGTCTATTACAGTACTGTGTGTTGATGGTGCTTCTGTCTATTACAGTACTGTGTGTTCATGGTGCTTCTGTCTATTACAGTACTGTGTGTTGATGGTGCTTCTGTCTATTACAGTACTGTGTGTTGATGGTGCTTCTGTCTATTACAGTACTGTGTGTTCATGGTGCTTCTGTCTATTACAGTACTGTGTGTTGATGGTGCTTCTGTCTATTACAGTACTGTGTGTTCATGGTGCTTCTGTCTATTACAGTACTGTGTGTTCATGGTGCTTCTGTCTATTACAGTACTGTGTGTTGATGGTGCTTCTGTCTATTACAGTACTGTGTGTTCATGGTGCTTCTGTCTATTACAGTACTGTGTGTTGATGGTGCTTCTGTCTATTACAGTACTGTGTGTTGATGGTGCTTCTGTCTATTACAGTACTGTGTGTTCATGGTGATTCTGTCTATTACAGTACTGTGTGTTCATGGTGATTCTGTCTATTACAGTACTGTGTGTTGATGGTACTTCTCTCTATTACAGTACTGTGTGTTGATGGTGCTTCTGTCTATTACAGTACTGTGTGTTGATGGTACTTCTCTCTATTACAGTACTGTGTGTTGATGGTGCTTCTGTCTATTACAGTACTGTGTGTTCATGGTGATTCTGTCTATTACAGTACTGTGTGTTCATGGTGATTCTGTCTATTACAGTACTGTGTGTTGATGGTGCTTCTGTCTATTACAGTACTGTGTGTTGATGGTACTTCTCTCTATTACAGTACTGTGTGTTGATGGTGCTTCTGTCTATTACAGTACTGTGTGTTCATGGTGATTCTGTCTATTACAATACTGTGTAATGATTATGTTACTGTAAACTATTCTATGAGATGATTGTGTTACTGCCTCTTTCCGTACTGTGTGATGAAGGTGTTACTGCTGATGTTGCTGTCTCCTACTGTACTGTGTGATGATCATGTTACTGTACTGTGTGTGTGATGATGTTGCTGTCTCCTACTGCACTGTGTAATGATCATATTACTGTACTGTGTGTGATGATGTTACTGTATCTTACTGTGCTGTGTGTGTGATGATGTTACTGTATCTTACTGTACTGTGTGATGATGGTGTTACTGTCTCTTACTGTACTGTGTCTTGATGGTGATACTTTAGCTTACTGTGCTGTGGGATGTTGGTGCTTCTGTCTCTTACTGTACTGTGTGATGATTGTTTTTCTTTATCTTACTATACTGTGAGATGATGGTGTTACTTGTGGTGTTACTGTCTCTTACGGATCTGTGTGTTGCTGGTGTTACTGTCTTTCACTGTATTGTGCGTTGATCGTGTTACTGTGCCTTTCTGTACTGTGTGTTGATAGTTTTACTGTCTTTTACTGTACTGTGTAATGATGGTGTTACTGTCTGTTACTGTAAATTTTACTGTGTGATAATGATGTTACCGTCTCGTACTGTACTGAGTGATGATGGTGTTACTGTCTCGTACTGTACTGTGTGTTGATGGTGTTACTGTTTCTTACTGTTCTGTGTGTTGATAGTGTTACTGTCTCGTACTGTTCTGTGTGATAATGATGTTACCGTCTCGTACTGTTCTGTGTGATGATAGTGTTACTGTCTCGTACTGTTCTGTGTGTTGATGGTGTTACTGTCTCGTACTGTTCTGTGTGTTGATAGTGTTACTGTCTCGTACTGTTCTGTGTGTTGATAGTGTTACTGTCTCGTACTGTTCTGTGTGTTGATAGTGTTACTGTCTCGTACTGTTCTGTGTGTTGATAGTGTTACTGTCTCGTACTGTTCTGTGTGTTGATAGTGTTACTGTCTCGTACTGTTCTTTGTGTTGATAGTGTTACTGTCTCGTACTGTTCTGTGTGTTGATGGTGTTACTGTTTCTTACTGTTCTGTGTGTTGATAGTGTTACTGTCTCGTACTGTTCTGTGTGTTGATGGTGTTACTGTTTCTTACTGTTCTGTGTGTTGATAGTGTTACTGTCTCTTACTGTTCTGTGTGTTGATAGTGTTACTGTCTCGTACTGTTCTGTGTGTTGATAGTGTTACTGTCTCGTACTGTTCTGTGTGTTGATGGTGTTACTGTTTCTTACTGTTCTGTGTGTTGATAGTGTTACTGTCTCTTACTGTTCTGTGTGTTGATAGTGTTACTGTCTCGTACTGTTCTGTGTGTTGATAGTGTTACTGTCTCGTACTGTTCTGTGTGTTGATGGTGTTACTGTCTCGTACTGTTCTGTGTGTTGATAGTGTTACTGTCTCTTACTGTTCTGTGTGTTGATAGTGTTACTGTCTCTTACTGTTCTGTGTGTTGATAGTGTTACTGTCTCGTACTGTTCTGTGTGTTGATAGTGTTACTGTCTCGTACTGTTCTGTGTGTTGATAGTGTTACTGTCTCGTACTGTTCTGTGTGTTGATAGTGTTACTGTCTCGTACTGTTCTGTGTGTTGATAGTGTTACTGTCTCGTACTGTTCTGTGTGTTGATAGTGTTACTGTCTCTTACTGTTCTGTGTGTTGATGGTGTTACTGTCTCTTACTGTTCTGTGTGTTGATAGTGTTACTGTCTCGTACTGTTCTGTGTGTTGATAGTGTTACTGTCTCTTACTGTTCTGTGTGTTGATAGTGTTACTGTCTCTTACTGTTCTGTGTGTTGATAGTGTTACTGTCTCGTACTGTTCTGTGTGTTGATGGTGTTACTGTCTCTTACTGTTCTGTGTGTTGATAGTGTTACTGTCTCTTACTGTTCTGTGTGTTGATGGTGTTACTGTCTCTTACTGTTCTGTGTGTTGATAGTGTTACTGTCTCGTACTGTTCTGTGTGTTGATAGTGTTACTGTCTCTTACTGTTCTGTGTGTTGATAGTGTTACTGTCTCTTACTGTTCTGTGTGTTGATAGTGTTACTGTCTCGTACTGTTCTGTGTGTTGATGGTGTTACTGTCTCTTACTGTTCTGTGTGTTGATAGTGTTACTGTCTCGTACTGTTCTGTGTGTTGATGGTGTTACTGTTTCTTACTGTTCTGTGTGTTGATGGTGTTACTGTCTCGTACTGTTCTGTGTGTTGATGGTGTTACTGTCTCGTACTGTTCTGTGTGGTGATAGTGTTACTGTCTCGTACTGTACTGTGTGTTGATGGTGTTACTGTTTCTTACTGTTCTGTGTGTTGATAGTGTTACTGTCTCGTACTGTTCTGTGTGTTGATGGTGTTACTGTCTCTTACTGTTCTGTGTGTTGATAGTGTTACTGTCTCTTACTGTTCTGTGTGTTGATAGTGTTACTGTCTCTTACTGTTCTGTGTGTTGATAGTGTTACTGTCTCTTACTGTTCTGTGTGATGATGGTGTTACTGTCTCTTACTGTACTGTGTGTTGATAGTGTTACTGTCTCGTACTGTACTGTGTGTTGATAGTGTTACTGTCTCTTACTGTTCTGTGTATTGATAGTGTTACTGTCTCGTACTGTTCTGTGTGTTGATAGTGTTACTGTCTCGTACTGTACTGTGTGTTGATGGTGTTACTGTTTCTTACTGTTCTGTGTGTTGATAGTGTTACTGTCTCTTACTGTTCTGTGTGTTGATAGTGTTACTGTCTCGTACTGTTCTGTGTGTTGATAGTGTTACTGTCTCTTACTGTTCTGTGTGTTGATAGTGTTACTGTCTCGTACTGTTCTGTGTGTTGATAGTGTTACTGTCTCGTACTGTACTGTGTGTTGATGGTGTTACTGTCTCGTACTGTACTGTGTGTTGATAGTGTTACTGTCTCGTACTGTTCTGTGTGTTGATAGTGTTACTGTCTCGTACTGTACTGTGTGTTGATGGTGTTACTGTCTCGTACTGTTCTGTGTGTTGATAGTGTTACTGTCTCGTACTGTTCTGTGTGTTGATGGTGTTACTGTCTCGTACTGTACTGTGTGTTGATAGTGTTACTGTCTCGTACTGTTCTGTGTGTTGATAGTGTTACTGTCTCGTACTGTACTGTGTGTTGATAGTGTTACTGTCTCTTACTGTTCTGTGTGTTGATAGTGTTACTGTCTCGTACTGTTCTGTGTGTTGATAGTGTTACTGTCTCGTACTGTTCTGTGTGTTGATGGTGTTACTGTCTCGTACTGTTCTGTGTGTTGATAGTGTTACTGTCTCGTACTGTTCTGTGTGTTGATAGTGTTACTGTCTCGTACTGTTCTGTGTGTTGATGGTGTTACTGTTTCTTACTGTTCTGTGTGATGATGGTGTTACTGTTTCTTACTGTTCTGTGTGTTGATAGTGTTACTGTCTCGTACTGTTCTGTGTGTTGATAGTGTTACTGTCTCGTACTGTACTGTGTGTTGATAGTGTTACTGTCTCGTACTGTACTGTGTGTTGATGGTGTTACTGTCTCGTACTGTTCTGTGTGTTGATGGTGTTACTGTCTCGTACTGTTCTGTGTGTTGATAGTGTTACTGTCTCGTACTGTTCTGTGTGTTGATAGTGTTACTGTCTCTTACTGTTCTGTGTGTTGATGGTGTTACTGTCTCGTACTGTTCTGTGTGTTGATAGTGTTACTGTCTCGTACTGTTCTGTGTGTTGATAGTGTTACTGTCTCGTACTGTTCTGTGTGTTGATAGTGTTACTGTCTCGTACTGTTCTGTGTGTTGATAGTGTTACTGTCTCGTACTGTTCTGTGTGTTGATAGTGTTACTGTCTCGTACTGTACTGTGTGTTGATGGTGTTACTGTCTCGTACTGTTCTGTGTGTTGATAGTGTTACTGTCTCGTACTGTTCTGTGTGTTGATAGTGTTACTGTCTCGTACTGTTCTGTGTGTTGATAGTGTTACTGTCTCGTACTGTACTGTGTGTTGATGGTGTTACTGTCTCGTACTGTTCTGTGTGTTGATGGTGTTACTGTCTCGTACTGTTCTGTGTGTTGATAGTGTTACTGTCTCGTACTGTTCTGTGTGTTGATGGTGTTACTGTCTCGTACTGTTCTGTGTGTTGATGGTGTTACTGTCTCGTACTGTTCTGTGTGTTGATAGTGTTACTGTCTCGTACTGTTCTGTGTGTTGATAGTGTTACTGTCTCGTACTGTTCTGTGTGTTGATAGTGTTACTGTCTCGTACTGTTCTGTGTGTTGATAGTGTTACTGTCTCGTACTGTTCTGTGTGTTGATAGTGTTACTGTCTCGTACTGTACTGTGTGTTGATGGTGTTACTGTCTCGTACTGTACTGTGTGTTGATGGTGTTACTGTCTCGTACTGTACTGTGTGTTGATGGTGTTACTGTCTCGTACTGTACTGTGTGTTGATAGTGTTACTGTCTCGTACTGTTCTGTGTGTTGATAGTGTTACTGTCTCGTACTGTTCTGTGTGTTGATGGTGTTACTGTCTCGTACTGTTCTGTGTGTTGATAGTGTTACTGTCTCTTACTGTTCTGTGTGTTGATAGTGTTACTGTCTCGTACTGTACTGTGTGTTGATGGTGTTACTGTCTCGTACTGTACTGTGTGTTGATGGTGTTACTGTCTCGTACTGTACTGTGTGTTGATGGTGTTACTGTCTCGTACTGTACTGTGTGTTGATAGTGTTACTGTCTCGTACTGTTCTGTGTGTTGATAGTGTTACTGTCTCGTACTGTTCTGTGTGTTGATGGTGTTACTGTCTCGTACTGTACTGTGTGTTGATGGTGTTACTGTCTCGTACTGTACTGTGTGTTGATAGTGTTACTGTCTCGTACTGTTCTGTGTGTTGATAGTGTTACTGTCTCGTACTGTACTGTGTGTTGATGGTGTTACTGTCTCGTACTGTACTGTGTGTTGATGGTGTTACTGTCTCGTACTGTACTGTGTGTTGATGGTGTTACTGTCTCGTACTGTACTGTGTGTTGATGGTGTTACTGTCTCGTACTGTACTGTGTGTTGATGGTGTTACTGTCTCGTACTGTACTGTGTGTTGATAGTGTTACTGTCTCGTACTGTACTGTGTGTTGATGGTGTTACTGTCTCGTACTGTACTGTGTGTTGATAGTGTTACTGTCTCGTACTGTACTGAGTGATGATAGTGTTACTGTCTCGTACTGTTCTGTGTGTTGATAGTGTTACTGTCTCGTACTGTACTGTGTGTTGATAGTGTTACTGTCTCGTACTGTTCTGTGTGTTGATAGTGTTACTGTCTCGTACTGTTCTGTGTGATGATAGTGTTACTGTCTCGTACTGTTCTGTGTGTTGATAGTGTTACTGTCTCGTACTGTACTGTGTGATGATAGTGTTACTGTCTCGTACTGTACTGTGTGTTGATAGTGTTACTGTCTCGTACTGTTCTGTGTGTTGATAGTGTTACTGTCTCGTACTGTTCTGTGTGATGATAGTGTTACTGTCTCGTACTGTACTGTGTGTTGATAGTGTTACTGTCTCGTACTGTTCTGTGTGTTGATAGTGTTACTGTCTCGTACTGTTCTGTGTGATGATAGTGTTACTGTCTCGTACTGTTCTGTGTGTTGATAGTGTTACTGTCTCGTACTGTACTGTGTGATGATAGTGTTACTGTCTCGTACTGTACTGTGTGTTGATAGTGTTACTGTCTCGTACTGTTCTGTGTGTTGATAGTGTTACTGTCTCGTACTGTTCTGTGTGATGATAGTGTTACTGTCTCGTACTGTACTGTGTGTTGATAGTGTTACTGTCTCGTACTGTTCTGTGTGTTGATAGTGTTACTGTCTCGTACTGTTCTGTGTGTTGATAGTGTTACTGTCTCGTACTGTACTGTGTGTTGATGGTGTTACTGTCTCGTACTGTACTGTGTGTTGATAGTGTTACTGTCTCTTACTGTTCTGTGTGTTGATGGTGTTACTGTCTCTTACTGTTCTGTGTGTTGATAGTGTTACTGTCTCTTACTGTACTGTGTGTTGATAGTGTTACTGTCTCGTACTGTACTGAGTGATGATGGTGTTACTGTCTCTTACTGTACTGTGTGTTGATAGTGTTACTGTCTCGTACTGTTCTGTGTGTTGATAGTGTTACTGTCTCGTACTGTTCTGTGTGTTGATAGTGTTACTGTCTCGTACTGTTCTGTGTGTTGATAGTGTTACTGTCTCGTACTGTTCTGTGTGTTGATAGTGTTACTGTCTCGTACTGTTCTGTGTGTTGATAGTGTTACTGTCTCGTACTGTACTGTGTGTTGATAGTGTTACTGTCTCGTACTGTTCTGTGTGTTGATAGTGTTACTGTCTCGTACTGTACTGTGTGTTGATAGTGTTACTGTCTCGTACTGTACTGTGTGTTGATAGTGTTACTGTCTCGTACTGTACTGTGTGTTGATAGTGTTACTGTCTCGTACTGTTCTGTGTGTTGATAGTGTTACTGTCTCGTACTGTACTGTGTGTTGATAGTGTTACTGTCTCGTACTGTACTGTGTGTTGATAGTGTTACTGTCTCGTACTGTTCTGTGTGTTGATGGTGTTACTGTCTCGTACTGTTCTGTGTGTTGATGGTGTTACTGTCTCGTACTGTTCTGTGTGTTGATGGTGTTACTGTCTCGTACTGTACTGTGTGTTGATAGTGTTACTGTCTCGTACTGTTCTGTGTGTTGATAGTGTTACAGTCTCTTACTGTACTGTGTGTTGATGGTGTTACTGTCTCGTACTGTACTGTGTGTTGATAGTGTTACAGTAATATCACTTAGATCAGTGGCTTAGGGCAGATGGAATGCCACGAACATATAAACAAAAAAAGAGAAAACAAATTAAAATAAAACTGCTATGTTGACTTCTTCACGGTGTGGGAAATGCAGGATAAAACATATAAAAATGAAAAATTTGAATACTTTAATATAAAAAAATTAATTAAAAAATCACAAACTGAAAATAGTTCCTAAAAAACTTGATTTACTTACAGTGTGCAAAACAATCAAACAGACAATTTAACGTTGTGGCAGAGAACATGAAATAAATAGTGCTGAAAATATTGTATGCCAGGCTTCATAGATATACCACTACGCAAGGTAGTGTGAGGGTAGGTCCAGCAGGTAGAGTACGAGAATGTATTCTGCTGGTGGTGAGAGAGAGAGAGAGAGAGAGAAGATTAAGCCACCCAAAGCGTGGCTTGGGCATGAATAGCCCATAAGTGGTGGCCCTTTTGAGCCATTTCCAGTATCAATAGATGATACTGGAGATCTGTGGAGGTGCGACTGCACCCTGCGTGACGGGAGATGTCTCCTGTGTGCTGGTGGTGGTTGGCCGGTTTCTATTTATATGAGATTTGACCAATGTAGGTGGCGCTGGTGTGGCAGAGACAAACTAGCAGAGTGCTTGTTCCCGGGTGGTGACGTGAGCTTGTCGCCACAAGGAGTGCTGGGAGTCACGGGTACTGGAGAGCAGGGAAGGGAGGGGGGGGAGTAGACTGCTGTCTTGACGTCTGAGCACTAGTTTTTGTTCTTGCTGCAAATTCTTGAATATACAGCTAGAATATGAGTGGTAGAATAGGTGATGATGGAACAGGCCTAATCTCCTTCCAAGGGAGATTACCGTGAATAATAGTGTTACTAGTGGTACTGTCTCTAACAGTACTGTGCGGTGATGGAGTTACTGTCTCTTACTGTACTGTGTGATGATGGTCTTACTGTACTGTGTGATGATGGTCTTACTGTCTTTTACTATATTATGTGACGATGGTCGTGTTACTGTCTCTTACTGTTCTATATGTTGATAGTGTTACTAGTGGTGTTACTGTCTCTAACAGTACTGTATGATGATGTTGTTACTGTCTCTTACTGTTCTGTGTGTTGATAGTGTTACTGTCTCTTACTGTTCTGTGTGTTGATAGTGTTACTGTCTCTTACTGATCTGTGTGTTGATAGTGTTACTGTCTCTTACTGTTCTGTGTGTTGATAGTGTTACTGTCTCTTACTGATCTGTGTGTTGATAGTGTTACTGTCTCTTACTGTTCTGTGTGTTGATAGTGTTACTGTCTCTTACTGTTCTGTGTGTTGATAGTGTTACTGTCTCTTACTACATTTCGTGATGATGGTGTTACTGTCTCTTACTGTAATGTGTGACGATGGTGTTACAATATCTTAGTGAACTGAGTGATGATGGTGTTACTGTTTTGGTGTTGTCTTGAATATGATTATTATAAGTTTTATTGATGCTATAAGGAGACATCGAGTAATAAGCTATTGATATAATATCTCTTCTTGAAGATATTGAACTACTAACTGATTCACATTAGCCCAATCATCCTCTGCAATGAGTTTACTGGGTCTGAACTTATGGTACAATATTTGGTTATCGCTAAATGTGAAATCCGGGGATGGCATCGGCCTTAATCTGCGCTTGGAAAAATAAAGGGGTCAAAGAAACGACAAATTGTTTTAACTTACGGAACTCCATCCGGTTGAGATTCGGTGGGAGGCCTCGCACGTCTCGAGGGACAGCTGTTGCTACTTGTGGTGGTTGAGCGGCTTGAGCACGGGTAGTCACTAGAACAGGCGGGGAGATGTCTGCTGGTTCCTCTGTCACAGTTACCCTCTTCTTCTGCTGCATAGACCATGACAGGATCTTCTTCCGTGGCCGAGTCACATACCTGGGGTTTGTCACAGATAATCAAGTTGGCGGAGTCTTGCTGGTTGGCCAAGTCGCTGCCTAGAAGAAGTTGAATTCCTGGCATGGGGAAAGGTTTTTCCCGAATGGCGACTTGGGCTGCTCCACTAATGAATTGACACTCCAGGTAGACTGTGGCGAGCGGGTATGGTGTGGTTGCAGTGAGGCCAGTGATCAGGACGGTTTCTTCAGTGTAGGTGACTTGAGGTGCAGTGGCTTTCAGTAGAATACTCTGATGCAGCGAAGCTGTGTCCCTCAAGATGCGTATTGGGCTCGTTCCATCAGAATCTCTACCGTTTTCAGAGACGGTTCCTGAATACACATGTCTGTCAAATAAAGTAAGATCAGTAATTGGAACATTTACATGTAACACAGGCTTAGTAGGCTTAGAAGGTTGAGGTTTAGGCTATTTAGGATTAGGTGATTCAGTGTCCGAAGTAGACACCTGCCACTTTATCTCCCGCTCTCTGGGGACAGAAAGTATACTAGTGAGTTCCGAGAGGTGCTGCGAGATCCTTATGTTTTGGGGCTGGTGTACACAGGGGTTATAAGTGCTGACTTCATCACGAGGGAAAGTGAGTATAGAGCCGACAGCAAGGATACTGTAAAAAGAGCAGTGAAAGAGTGTCATTAGTACAGCTCGAGGAGAAGGCAAAGAACCAGCAACAGTTGAGAGAGCAATGAGTAGGCCTGATCGTATGAAAAGGGATGGGAACTATCAGGGAAAAGTGCCAAGCCATAAGGATTTGGGCTGGGACGGGGGAAGGAATGGTGCCCAACAACGTGGACGGTCGGGGATTGGACCGTCCGGTCCAAGTGAAAAGCGATAATGAATTAAGCTCACGTTCGAGCAGGAGTGGGCGTAGTATCAAGCTTGAGATTTTGAAGCGTAAATATAAAGCCCAAGCCCGACTTGAGGAACATGAAGCATAACAAAAAGATGCTGAACATGATGCCCAATACGAGGAAGCTGAATGTGAAGCCCAACGCAAGGATGCTGAACGTGAAGCCCGACGCAAGGATGCTGAACGTGAAGTCCGACGCAAGGAAGCTAAACGTGAAGTCCGACGCAAGGATGCTGAACGTGAAGCCCGACGCAAGGAAGCTGAACTTGATGCCGGGCGCTAGGAAGCTGAACATGACGCCCAAGTCGACGCAAGGAGCTGAATGTGAAGCCTAAGCCCGACGTGAGGAGCCTGAAGCTCAAGCCCGGATCCAACTCCTAAAGGAAGAGAATAGGAAAGAGACTGAAGGGAATATCGCACTGGAAGAGAAGAGAATTGAACGCGAACAAATGGAACCCAGAAGATAATGCCAAGCCCACCCACAAGAGCCACTCATCAAGGAAAGAGACATCCCGATATTCGTGCCACAGAAATACGAGGACTTCTTTGAGCAGTTTGAGAAGGTGGCCACGGTGAAGGGATGTCCCGAAGATGAATGGGCCCAGTTCATCCAAGGTAAACTGATGGGTGAGGCCAGAGCATGTTAGCTAGCATGTTAACATATAACATGCTAGCAGTGGACGAATGTATGGATTATGAAGCCGTTAAGAAGGCAATGCTGAGATCGTTCCAGCTCATCCCGGAAGCTTACAGAAGTTCAGTTCAGTTCCGAGGAGCTAGAACTAGAACTCCGGGGAGAACGTTTGCCGAGACAGCCCGAGAACTAGACCAAAAGTTCCATAGGTGATTGAAGGCTTTGTGAACGGAAACGTTTGGGGATCTCAAGCAGTTGATTTTGCTAGAAAAAATCATGGAATTGACATACCCCGACGCGAGGCTACGAATCCAGGCAGCTGGAATTAAAAATTTAAGAGAGGCAGCTGATAGAGCGGATATGTTGGCATAGGCATTACCATGCACACAAGGAATCCTCATGGCAGTATAACAGCAGTATGCCCGACCAGCTCCAGTAAACCCGAAAAAGCAAGGCTTCTTTAAATCACAGCAGCAGCAGAACAGAAACGAGTTTCAGACAACAGTAGAGGGAGAGCAACCTTGAGAAAAAAGTCGGGAAGCTTGGTGGGGAAAATTCAAATCCTAGCGTGAGCAATTTTAACAGAAGTTATGGAGGAAATAGAAATTACAATGCTGGATCGTACAAGTCGACTACTTGGTCTACAGGAAGAAGGAATACCTTGTGTATGACCTGCTATAATTGTGGATCCTTGTAATTATGCCATTCCTTGTCGGCAATGTAATTACTCATAATACCTGCCATTGCTTTCTTCTGCTTTTCCCTACCAACACACCGTACTTCTTGCTCTGCCATTCGCCCATTTGTGGAACAAACAGTTACCATGACGTGCTCCTGCACCTTTCCTCTGGCATCGTCTCTAATCCCTTACATCCATTCGTTCTCTCGTCAGTAGCTACATTCACATTAGCTCTTCTGACAACACCTAGAATCTCCTGTTTGTGAACTTATTACCACTAATTTGTTTCTCTTCCCACCCCTGGCGTGCATAAACTCATGAGTCCTCTGCTCGGTCCTACGCCACTCGGGTTTGGTTTTCGACATTCCCGTCAGCGTGGTCCTACTACTGCCACTACCTCCTGTGCACTGGGATTACGCCTGGCACTCCTTTGGCTTCCTTGGAAGGATAGTCATTCCACACACACATCATTCCCAAGAACCACCTGTACATCGTCTATGGGAAGGCTCAGGCAGACGCCCACAGTCCTCTTCCTCTCGAAATAGTCGCATCTCATTATAAACTCGAAAAGCAGCAAATGTCTCTTTGCACCAAGAGACTGTGCACTCTAACTGCCCCTACGGGTCGTATGTTGCTCTCATTTGTCAACAACGGGGACTCCACCATGAGGCTCTGGTTAGCCCCATATCTCTCAAGATGCGCACTTTGGATGGTGATAGGTCACCAACTACCACAGTTCCTTCGCTCACGAAGGGGTGGGGAACTGTTACTATATTACCAAGGTTTCCCTGCGTCCCTGACGCCCTTGGGATCACACTAGGCTTCGTAGCCTCCGCCATTGCCAGCCCCACCGTTTTCACTGGCTGGTCACACTCCCTGGCATAATAACCACTCTTGCCACATCATAACATACACCTACCTCCTTGTGCAGAAACTCCATTCGAAACCGCTTTTGGCTCATCCTGTACCATGACTTTGCGTTTCTCTTCAGACAATTCCCGTGCTCAACTACATCATCACTCGTGAAGGGACGTCGGTCCGAGTCGGCTTCGATAGGCTCCTGACGTGTCTTTGACACATCTGCGGCTGCATTAGGCTCCCTCACCTTCACAACTGCGAAACTCATGGATATTTTTGGTTTGTCGCACTCGTAGGGTGGGTAAGGTTAGGTTAGAGACGAAGAAACTGAGGTCTCGTACATGCCAGCCAGAGTGGTGGGACTGAGTCCGGTTGCATATAGTATTGTTAAGCTGTTAAACGTGACACTCTAGATTCATGTAACGTAACATCATATTATATGCATTAGTGAGTAAGTTTATTGAATAAATGTATTTAGCTGTACGCATGTCTTTCTGTCATTCCCTTCCTGAGTACTGCCCTGGTATTTTGCTCTGCTGTTAATTATTGCTATTTGTTATTAATTGGGTTGGCTCAGGATATCAAGATCCCATAGCCTGTTAACACTAAATACTAAATTTGGTGTGAGAACCCATTACTCTATCCCCTAGATTGCTTAAGCAGTTGGAGAGGTTAACGACCAAGTGACGGAAGTATCTGTATGCTCGTTTGGATCAAGTGTTGTCCAGAACCTAACATCTGGCATATCCACCAGGGGGCCATTGCAGTTGCAAACTCCGCCATTTGACCTCTTGCAGAGTGGGCACTACCGGTGTTGGTGCTGTTGCATGCAGTTGCAGGTCGTTGTAGTGTGAAAATAATACTCCTCACAGTCTTGTGGACTATTACAGAGGTGCGAGTAGCAGCAAGAGTGACCCCGGCAGCGTTGGTGCCCTTACCCAGGCCGCAGCAAGTGACCCCAGCAGCGCCGGGCACCAGGGGAGTGTGGCTGGAGCTGAGTGATGTGAGCGACGCTGGTGTGAGCCGCGCTTGTCATGTGGCCAGCCTGTTACAGCCTCCTGGCGGGTCAGTCCTCTCTTGGTTTCTTATATAACTAGCCAGGCCCCGTGGTGTAGTGGTAAGACACTCGCCCTGCGCTTCATGAGTAATTTGGCCTGGGTTCGTATTCTAGCCGGGGAGGATTGGCTAGGCGCCAATCCTTAACTGTGCGCCTCTGTTCATCTAGCAGTGAATGGGTACATGGTTGTTAAACAATTTGGTAGGTTGTATTCCAGGGAAAATTAGCGTTAAGGACCTACCCGAAACGCAATGTGTGCTAGTGGTTTTACATGAATGTAAGATCTTTTGTATATATATATATTATATATATATATATATATATATATATATATATATATATATATATATATATATATATATATATATATATATAAGCCTATACTTGCATAAACCACAAGTGAAGATTAACTTGAAGATTAACTTTGGACAACAAGTGTTGTCCAAAGATATATATATATATATATGCATCCAATCAAACTACATATATTAGTAATGATAATTTAGAGGCCTTATCTTATTGTACAGTAGGCCTAGTCCAACAGGTATAATCAAGGATGCAGATACCAAATAATCCTCGTAGTTGAGAGACTAGCATCCACCACCCATGTACTGATGTACCAAGATTAATTCTTGCTTCCTCTTCTATACCTATTAAAAGAACACTTGCTGTAAAGCAGGAATCCTATATATGACAGCTATATCAGAGAAAATACTGTATATTATATGATAAGAACCAAGGAACGATTACCTGGGTTGAGTCGTTGTCTCTCGCGCTAACCGGTTCGCCCTATATCTACCTAACATTAACTGGCTAGAAAATGACTAGATAAGAAAATGGGTTTTGGTAATACACTTCCCTTGTTTAGATGTTGACTGCGTGTTGATGATGGAAGAAGCACTAATCTGATCTCCAAAACACTTCGTCCAAGGGAGAATTATAGGAGCTGAACTCGCTCCAGTGACTCGGTCTTAAACAATGGCTGACCTCTCGCTACCACTGAGGCCCTGGCTCTTTGTCCAGATGTCAATAAGTTGTAGAAAGTTCACATTTACTCTATATTAATACTGATAATTAAGTTAATTCAAATGAGCTGTTTTTATGATGTTAAAAGTCTAAAGACTGCTGCTTTAAGAATAATTCCCAATAGAATAGCTGGCATATTTATAGCACAATGTGGCAATGATATCCTGTTTTCTATTGACGGAAATTTCCACTACAGGCAACATTTTCTATGGGTTAACTTGTGTATACAACAGCAGCAATATTATCTGCATATTGTATTTAATATTAGTAAATGGTGTCTGGTTTTCCGACATAATTCCCTGGGGGGCCATTCAAACTACAGTATTAAACTACCTATATTAGTATTGATAATTTAGAGGTCTTATCTTATTGTACAGTAGGCCTAGTCCACCAGGTATAATCAAGGATGAAGACACCAAATAATCCTCGTAGTTGAGAGACTAGCATCCACCACCTATGTACTGATGTACCAAGATAAATTCTTGCTTTTTTCTTCTATTCCTGTTAAAAGAACACTTGCTGTAAAACAGGAATCCTATATATGACAGCTATATCAGAGAAAATACTGTATATTATATGATAAGGACCAATGAATGATTACCTGCGTTGAGTTGTTGTCTCTCGTGCTAACTGGTTTGCCCTATATCTACTTAAAATTAACTGGCCAGAAAATGACTAGATAAGAAAATGGGTTTCATTAATACACTTCCCTTGTTTAGATGTTGACTGTGGGAAAACTTGACTCATGAAATTCATTTAAATTGATGCTAATTCGATAGCTACAAAGGACCACCACTTTTTAAAAGAAAAGTGGAAACTGGGTAGAGCAAGTGGTTTACTATTAAATCCATGAACTAGTGTCCTATGGATATTATTGATAATTATTATCTTGAATATATATTGACTGTAATTTATGAATCAAATCTTCTCACCCAAAATGGGGGGGTTAAATGTCAAAAGACTATTGCATCCCTGACATCATTTCAGTGTGGTTCGATCACTGAAGTTAATGATATAATTAATTGCAAAATTGTACAATGATAATTAGAGGTGAATGGGCCTCAAGATACTACAATAGCCTAACATTACTACCAATGGTTAGTAACATGAATATATTGAGTAATGGTTAGACAAGAAATTTATTCTCATATGAAGTTTGTGAGGCTATCAAATTGTACTTGATTTCCTAAATCATGTAAATGAAATATCCTTAAATAATTGTTAGTTATCAACCAATACGTAATGAAATAAACTGAATTGAACTTGTTTAGCTGTGACAGCAAACGGAGATGCAGAGTCATGATGGCGTCGTCTGGTGCTTGCTAGATACGTGAGCCCAGAGCGTGGCGTGGGAAATGATGAGACTACGGCCGCTTCAACACGGGCTGAAATTCCAATTAAATGTACAAATTGCCTACACCAGGTAGATTGTGTCATCACTATTCATTAGGAGGGACATAAAAAATTCCTTACAGACGTACTTGTTGTTTGGGGAGGTCTTGTGGTGTAACGATGGACAGTGTATTATAAAATTAAAAGAGCTCGATTAATAATATAAGAACACTTAACCTGCTTGTTGTCCACTGATGCAATCCTTAGGTTGCTTGCTACTAGGCCGATTAATTGCAAGGGCCTATCGTAGAATTGTTGGAAATTCGCCTCTCCCTGGATGCTCGTGTTGTACTTCTGATGGCGTCGCTAGTCCAGCTCCGACTCTTGCGAGAGTTGGGTCGCTACTCATGGCGTCGCCATGCTTCCATCTCCCTCAACCCTCTCTCACATATTCGCAATAGAATTCAGAATTACAGAATTTATTTACAGTCTTTAACATGACTGGGAAGGTCATTCCACATTCTGGGTCCCTTGATTTGTAGAGGACTCAGAATGTGGAATGACCTTCCCAATCATGTTAAAGACTACCTCTCTCAACCAGTTTAAGATAAAAACTAAACACTACCTAATTAACTCCCTGTAACCTACCTTACCCCTATAATGTCAACCCATGTCCGCTGTTTTTTAAACAATGCTGTTTGTCGACCAAATTGTTTTCTTGCTGTTATTCTGCCATATTTTCCCCTTTTTATATTTATATTTTCTCAACACATTTTATACTTTAATCTCAATTAGTATTAAGTTTTAGTGTTTAGTGTTTTCCTGCACGAAACGCTTTGCGTAATAGTGGCTTTAGGCATTGTATGTACTAGCTCTATAAATTCATCAATATTTGTATCACACCCTGTATGTACGTACTTTACCTAAATAAACATTTGAATTTTTGAATGCTGGCATTGGAAGTGAATGAAACATACGAGTGCCGCTTAAATATGTAAACAAATATGCATAATGGGTCGAGTTGTATTAGTTATTATAGTAAAAATAGTTATAAAACCCAGTCATATAATACAGATTGAATATATCACACAATAGCATGATATATTCACTCCATAGTCTCTAAATGATTTTCATTGATATATCACGCAATTGTGATTTCTATGCGATTTAAGTGTGGTGTAAGAGTGTGAAAGCCATTACCGTAGGCCAGAATGTGGTTGGGTTGGCTGTAAAACCCTGGTTGGGTTCCAGTTTTGGGCCTCCAGAACCTCCCAGTGAATTCAATAGAGTTCCATGTTTGTCAACTTTAGTACCACCATGGGTGAGTCATTAAGGCAGGTGTCTTGGATTCAACAGAATGCAGATTCAAGCCACTCTATTGCATAACCCTTAAACTGCGCATGGCGTATATATACACCATGAGTAACATGTCCCACCGTGCGCATGGCGTATATATACGCCAAAGGGTGCCAGGCACGATTCAAATGTCCCGCGGTGTAAAGGGTCACCCATACCATAGCCAGGGGCGATTGTAAACAGACGCCATCTTGAAAAAAATCTAGAGCAGGCCTCCTTTGTTTCCCAGGCCTTAGTTAGTGGCCAGACACCATGGCAAGCACATCACGACCCAGCGTCCGACCTCGCTCAGCGCACTGCGCATCGCAGTCTTTGACCGAAGACGAAATAGTCAATGAATTGTTCAAGGACGTTGACGAATCTGATATTGACGACTCTGATATAGATGAGGACTATACACAGCCTGAAGAAATAGAAACCATGGATAGTGAGGGTGAACATGTTGGTGCCACGAGGGTGAGGATGCCACGAGAGTTACCCGCTACTACTCAACACCACTTCGCGCCCAAGCACATAGTTCATGTGTTCCATTGCAAGTTTATGATATGATCGACGAGTCTGAAACAGGTGAATCATTCTCAGGTTTAGTGATGTAGAATCGGAAAATTGTTTCGCCCCGCCTGCTAGTGCCAGTACAAGTTTCGCCGCATCAGCTGCCCAGCCAGACAAGCGCCGCCACATGAAACAATATATATATATATTTTTTTTTTGAGATATATACAAGAGTTGTTACATTCTTGTACAGCCACTAGTACGCGTAGCGTTTCGGGCAGGTCCCTGGAATACGATCCCCTGCCGCAAAGAATCGTTTTTTCATCCAAGTACACATTTTACCGTTGAGTTAAACAGAGGCTACAGTTAAGGAATTGCGCCCAGTAAATCCTCCCCGGCCAGGATACGAACCCATGACATAGCGCTCGCGGAACGCCAGGCGAGTGTCTGACCACTACACCACGGAGACTGCCTCATATGGCGACAATGAGGAACAAATCCCCTCATGTTCCAATACTTTTCCCTCAGCGACCCTTCCTGCCCCTACTGTTTCTAGACCTGCTTCAGCTCCTGGTCCCCGGATTCCTCGCCGTGGTGCAGCTAATGGCTCTCGGAAGACAGCAGGTTTATTTGTGTGGAGTGATGGGGAAGATTTTGTTCCACAAATTCCCGACTTTGACAATAGAGATGTGGGAATTACAGATCTTTTCCCTGATACTGGTGACGAAATGAGTGAAATGGACTTCTTTACTGCATATTTTGATGAGCTGCTCATGGAACACATTGTTCACGAAACGAACAGACCTGCGGCCGATCTCATTGAAGGTGAGGAGGTATCAGAATTTTCATAACGTTGGAAAGTGACAACTGTAGGTGAACTGTATGTGTTTTTCGCAATTTGTATGTTGATGAAACATTGTGTGAAACACGTAATATCAGATTATTGGAGCAAAGACAACGCTGTTCCAACACCATTGTTCGGGAAATATATGTCCCGAGACAGATTTCTGATGATCCTACGGTGCCTTCATTTTGCAAATAATGCAGACGAGACACAGGATGATAGGCTTTGGAGGGTGAGGCACGTGCTAAATGACCTGATTGAAAAGTTCCGAGATTACTACATACCAGCTCAGAAGCTGGTTATTGATGAATCCCTTGTGCTTTTCAAAGGACGTGCAGCCTTCAAGCAGTATATTCCCTCAAAACGTCACCGATTTGGACTGAAATTCTTTGTGCTCTGTGACTGTGAATCAGGAATGGTGTTACACATGATACTGTATTCCGCTACAAATGTAGATATTCCTGCTAATGACACACATGGCTTCTCAGGTAGTGTGGTGAAGGCACTACTTGCACCATATCTGAACAAGGGCCACATATTGTACACAGATAACTATTATACCAGTCCCTTACTAACCAAATTCTTGCTTGAAAATAAAACTGGAGTGTGTGTGGCATAGTAAAGTCAAAACGAAGGGAAATGCCTGTGTTTGACACTGCTATGCAAGTAGGTGATTGCGAGGTAAGAAAAAGTGGTGCAATACTTTCAGTGCGGTAGAAAGACAGACAAAGTGAACATGCTGACCACCATTCATCCTGGTTCAATGATGGACAGTGGCAAGGTGAACAGAACAACAAAGCAAATAATATAAAAGCCAGATTGTGTGATGGACTACAACATCAACATGCATTTAGTTGATAAACGTGACATGATGGTGGGTGCTGTAGAGTGTGTACGGAAAACAGCGAAAACAAAGAACAAAGAAAATGATTTTCCATCTTATTGACATAACAATGCTGAACAGTTACAACATGTATCATGTGAAAACAGGTAGAAAACCAAATTTCTGTTCATTGTGGGAACCGACCTGTGAGATTTATATTTATTTAATTTATATGAATATATATAGAATTTATATTTACGTTAATTTATATACGTCGATAGCAATTTGTATAATGATAAGTGGACTGTATTTCTGCAATAATCTCATAATCTCACAAATCGATCCTCTACACATTAGGGGGGTTTATATTAATTTAATTTATATATATGCAGCCAATCAAACTACAGTATTAGACTACATACATTGAAAAGGTTCCTTATATTATAGTACAGCAGGTCTTAGTCCACCAGGTATAACTAGGGTGTAGACACCACATTTTCCCTCTTTGAGGTAGCTTCCATCACCCTGGTAACTGATGCACAAAGCATGCTTCCTCGTCTTGATCTGTCAAAAGGGCGCTAGCTGTAAAGCCAGAATCCTATATATGACAAGCTATATCAGAGAAAACACTATACATGGAACCATGAAGACCTGGCTTAATTACATTTAGTTTGAGGCTATCTCGTGCTCTAAGCGGCTAACCCTATATCCACTGACATTAATGGCCATAAATGAAAGATAAACGGGTTTCGGAAAGACACTTCCCTTGAATTTTGATGACAGCGTGTTGATGATGGCAGATCACTACTCTGATCTTCCATAACACTTCGTCCAAGAGAATTAACAGGAGCCGAATTTGCTCCCGTGAGCCTCTGTGGTCTCAATATAAACAATGGCAATGTCTAACACTCCATACTACTGACGCTACTGGCCGACATTGTCCAGATATAATAGGAGCCGAATTTGCTCCACGCGTCTCGGAGGTGACAACAACAATGGCTCCCCTCCTTCCTCACTGACGCCTGGCTTACATTGTCCAGATGTCAATAAGTGATAGAAGAGTCACATTTACTCTACTTTAATATTGATAATTAAGTCAATTTATATTAGATGTTTTTATGATGGTAAAGTCCAAAGACTAATGTATTTAAAAATAATTCCCACCATAATAGGTGGTGATTTATAATAGTATGTGGTAATGATATCCCGTTTTCTATAGACGGTAATTCCACTACAAGTTACGTTTTCTATGGGTAACTTGTTTATACAATACAGCTATTATCTGTCTGTATGATATATTAAATGCTATCGGATTTTCCGACATTCATTTAGTTTTCAACTTGTGAAACAGTTACTAGGTAAATTTGGCAAGGACACCCCTGGCATACAAAGACCCATTCGAGACCCAATATTGAACCATGCTCCTGAACCCAGGCTCGCTTACAGGGTGGCCTTCCTGGTACACCAAAGAAAGAAATTACCACCAACTGGAGCTCGTGCAGCAGGCCAGCGTTGGTGTGTTGTGTGTTCCAGTACCAAATTGAGGCCACAGAAACGTAAATTGGTGTTAACATGGTGCGAAGCGTGTGCAGTCCCTCAGTGCCATATCGACTGTTTCGCACAGTATCACAGTCTCCAGGACTACTAAATGTGTAATACTTCTGTAAATAAATGTACATATCAAGTTAATTTTAGTGTTTATATTGAAAAAACCCAAATACATTGAATATTTCCTGTAAACTATACCATTTTGATGGGCATACTTGTGACACTAATATATGAGAGCGTAGTGAGTTTATACCAGTTTTATTATAATACAACGTCTAGTGATAATAATTGGAACAATACTAGCGAAAAAAAATATTGTAAAATGTCCCAAGAATACTATAAATAATGCTGCAAAAATAAATTCTCGGTAACTCGGGCCTCCTGAGTGGCCGTGAGTGACGGCTCGCTGAAGCATCACCCTTGAGCGCTCACGCTCTGTGACGTCATCGTAATCTTGTCGGCTCAATTACGTCATTGGTAAGTACAATAGATTTTTGTTATTATTTTTCCTGTGCTCAGGGGACACAAATTAACATGTTTAGAAGACGAAAAAAAAATTTAGAATTTTTTTTTCTTGCGCACAGGAATGTAAATGTCCTCAGGATCCCTTAGCTGCTTAAGGGCTTAAAATGATTTTCATTGATATTCGTGTTATTAAGATTTCTTTGCATAATGATATTATTATTAATAATAATAATGATAATAATAATAAGAAAATCCACTAGGGCTATAAGGTGGGCACGAACTTATGACCCCAACATTGCCAGTCATGTACTAGACCACTTCTGACTTGTAAAAGTCATACAACCGGATTTCTACTAAAATCACAGGAACTTTGGAGGCCCCCTACTGAAGCCAGTCTAAGATTTTATGTCTGACCCTGCTACGGCCTTAATGGGACGCAACCGGGTTCTTTTCTGATGGTATTAGAGTTTGGGTATCCGGCCCCAAGTTAGTAGAGGCTTTCAAGGGGCGAGTTCAGTAATGCAAGTAAAAATGAAAAGGGGAGGTACATTAAACACACAAGTCCGTCACTTTATACTATGTATAATTAGTCTTCCCACCACCATGGATAAATAAAAGTCACAAACGGGAAATATCACTACACAATGTACATTATCATCTCACTGAAGCCGCTGAACACTTGACGAAGCTCGCTCCGTGCAGTCTTGCCTGATTTCCTATTCCACGGCACTACCCTCTGCAAGTACCAGGAAACCACAATGAATCTACCCTGGCCACAGGCCAGCCAAATCACAATTCCACTGGGTGCCTCGTCGTGAAGGCCCACAACCACAGTCCAGCCTGTAGCTGGCAGGTCTATCAGCTTCTATTAGGCCACTAATATCATTAGTTATTTATTATTTAGTTATTATTTATTATTATTAGTTATTATTTAGTTAGCTTCAATTAGGCCACTAATAATCAGCAGGTCTATTAGGCCACTATGAAGCGGCCTATCAGCTTCACGCTGTTAGGCCACTTTACGACGAATACTAGGGTTGCGAGTCCTAGGCAGGAGCCTCGTGCAACTCGCTGGTTACTCTCCTCATTCGGCACCACAGTCGGACATCTCTTCCACCAGCCAGCCCCGGGTACGGCGAATCCCGACACTGCCACTCCTCAGGAAGACAGTTGAACACTACAGTTCTCGTCCGGCGGCGGCTCACTGCTTCTGCAAAGCAGACTGGTGAAGAGACCTTGGCTGCCTTGGGTAGACTGACTCTTCCTGCATCACAGCAGCCCTATGTTGACTCTGTGAAAGCAGATACGTCATCAGTATTGGGACACTACATAGGAACCACTAGGAAACATCACTTACTGGCTTATACACAAACGTACAGCTTCTAGCTCAATAGATGGCGCTGATGTTCTGAGCACCACCTCACCAGAGGTCAGCACTAGCTACCTCAGGAGCTACCAGGACAAGAATGTAGCATGTCCAGCTGGCATATTCCTGCTACCACTAGATGGCGTCGTCCACTTCGGGGGGTGGGGGGGTTTCGGGAGCGGACTCACAGATGGCGTTGACGTCACTGCTCCATGCTCTGACGATGAACTTGGGTTTGTAACAGACCCACAAGCACTCGGGTGGAATATAACACGTTAATGTGATAATAATGACACCACAAGACCAAAAGACTGCAGATTACTTGAAAAAAGTAAGAGTACTGCAAGGGAAACCTGTATGCTTGGAAAAGCTGGACCCTTCAGAAAGACGCACATGAGTCGTGCTTTTGGGATACCCAATCGACTTTCCCCTGGATCCAGTACTAGAACACAAGCAAATCCTGAATGCGGAAGGATGCCGCACAAAAGTAGACAAGGCAGCAACACGTCAGGTTCTGGTGACCGTCATGGGGCATGTGCCAGAAACATTCAGTCTTGGAAATTGGGGAACATACCGACAGAGACCATACGTCCCGGAACCCCTGCGCTGCTTCAGGTGTCAGAAATACGGCCACCATCAATTACGCTGCACCGAACAGGAGAGATGCGGAGTGTGCAGCCTGAGACATCCCACCAAAGACTGTATAGCCAAGCACAAGGCAAACCAGGCCACAACAGCCAAATGTCCAAATTGTGGAGGCAAACATCATGCCTGGAGCACAACCTGCTCTTCACGGAAAGAAAAAGTGCAGACAGCTCAGGCCAGGATAAACACACAGACCAGCACCACATACACCAACACCAACGTCTGGAACACTCGTGCACAGCCACAACAGGCACCCACTCTCACAGAGCAAAATTCCCGAATCTATTAATTCCAAATCAAAAAATACACAAAAGTGCTGCAGAAATACAGCAAATGCAAAAGAGCAAAAAACAATTACTTTCGGAATCAACACAACAGATATACAGTTTTACCACCGAGGTCCAGCTGAAAAACATCGTGAAGATCATGGCAGAGACCATTATCAATTGCCTACAGATGACGCAGAACGCCTCACAGCAACAGACTCAAGAAATCACTTGTGTGATAATGGACAAGATCGTGCAGCAGACCACAGTTACACAAGAAACAGACAGTCTGAGACAAGACAGAGCAAGAGGACAAACAACGCAACATGGACATACAGACTTCCAACAACAGTCGGGTAGTCAAGACACCAGAACATCAACATTTACAAAAGCAACTGCAAGAAGCAGTGACCACCCAAGATCAACAGAATCTTACAACACAAGAGACAGACAACAACAGCCAATGCAGTCTAATATGCAACAACACCAACAAAGACGTATTGAACAGCAGAGATGCACAGGTTCCAACAACACAAGAAACAGCCACGAGCAATCAATGCAGTCCGACATGCAGCAATACCAACAACAAAGTGATGGACCACAGTTATGCACAGATTCCAACAATGCCGAGGATGACCACGAGCAATCAATGCAGTCCGATTTGCAGCGACACGACTTGCGAGGTGGAGAATATAGAGGTCGATTCCGAAGAAGAGTTCTACTAGAACAGGCAACACCAACCAAAACCGTCGTCTGGCCATTACGAATACTACAGTGGAACATACAAGGTCTTGGAAATAAAAACCACACACTTCAGGAGGCTGCAATCAGCACGAAAGCAGATATAATCGTTTTGGAAGAAACTCTTTTCCCAGCCACGAAATACTTCAGATTAGCTGGATATCAGCACAATGTTATACCGTATGAGCAGGGAAGACAAAGAGGGTTAATGACCATAGTCAGGAACGCCAGCAAGAAAATAGACCCAGTTTCGTGTGGAGATGAAGTATAGGTATTAGCAGTAACAGTGAATATGGTTAATATTGAGCTCCTCATATACAACGTTTACAAGCCCCCTAGACGTAAACTTGAAGCAGAGGCAGTGCTTGCCTTGGGCCACGCAGGAAAATGTAATTATTGTTGGGGATTTTAATGCTCATCATCAAGAGTTAGGTGTGACTGGGCCAGCCAATGCAGATGGGCGCCATTTAGCTGCAGCTCTGCGAGAAGTACCTGAAATTACACTTCTCAACACTGGGGAACCCACTCACATTCTAGGAGGTTCCCTTGATCTTACATTAATCTCAACAGCACTCAAGCATCAGGCGAAGTGGGAAGTAGACCCGGTGATCACCAGTGACCACTATGCTACTGTCACAACACTAAACATAGAACGACTTCCTACACCACCTGCACAACCTAGGTGGAATTTAAGAAAGGCCAATTGGAATATATACCAAGAAGAACTTGAAAAATGGTATGCAACATATACGCCACCTGAGGATTTGAGCATACACGAGACCAATCTGCAGGAAGCCATTACAGCTGCTGCAAACAAAGCTATTCCAATCATTATCACAGGAAACACAAAGCGAAAGAACTATTGGTTCTATAGTAATGAAGTTAAAGAACAGAACCACAGAGTCAACATCTTCAGAAAACATCTAAAGTGAAATCCCACACCAGAAGGAAGAACTCTGCTAAGAGCGGTGATATCTGAAACAAGACGAGTTTCTCGAGAAGTAAAGGAGGCAAGATGGTTTGAGTGGTGTCAAACTCTAAATGAACATAGTAGTCTTGACAAGATATGGGGTCAGATTAAAACTATATCAGGTCGTCCAGCCCGACCACAGGTATGTATTCAACCATTGCAGGAGGCTGAGAGACTTGCTCTCCAATTTGCAGAAAGAATAGCTTCATATCAGCTTCCTGCAATGGTCCGAAGGCAGCAAGAACAATTAAAACAAAATAGGTTGACAGTCATTCATGAGAGCATAGCTATAAATGACGAATGTGACTGTCCCTTCACCAAACAAGAACTAATCAGGGCCAAAAAAGGTGGTAAGGACACTGCACCAGGTGCTGATAACATTACATACTCAATGATCGCACATGCAGGTCCTGCTGGAGAACAAGGAATATTGGACGTCATCAATGCATCTTGGCAGCAAGGCAAACTACCGACCTCTTGGAAGAAAGCAGACATCATACCGATTCCTAAGCCGACAGAACCTGGCAATTACAGACCCATTTCATTAACATCATGCATTAGTAAAACTGCAGAACGGATGGTCTTAAATAGGCTACTGTGGAAGACTGGAGACCTTCATAAACACATTTTGGCTTCACTAGAGGAGTAGGTACTGCCAACTGCATAGCAACATTACTAGGAACAGTTAACTCAGGTCCAGCTATAGTGATCTTCCTTGATCTAGAAAAAGCATTCGAACTTGCAAGCCCGCAAGCAATTTTACACACCTTAGTTAAAAAAGGTGTAAAGGGAAATATGCCAGTATGGATTCAAGATTACTTAAGTCACAGGTATGCCAGAGTAAAGTTGCAAGGACATGTGTCGGACTACCACTTGCATGAGAATGGGACTCCTCAAGGAGGAGTCCTCAGTCCTAGTCTTTTTAACATCCTTATGGAAAACCTTGTTACCATGACATTTACAGAAGGGGTTAAATTGCTAAGCTATGCTGATGATATATCATTAGTCAGTACAGGTCCTTCACCTCTAAATAAAGCACAAGGTGTATTAAATAAAGTAACATCTGAATGCAGCGTTTTAGGGCTAAAAATATCTGCACAGAAGTCTAAGGCAATGAGACTAGGTGGCAGCACTCCAGACAGGCACCTACACATTCAAGACATTAACCTTCAGTGGGTTTCACAATATCAATATATCGGAGTGTGGATAGATTTTAAAATGACATTCAACAAGCAAATTCAATATCTAAAGGAGAAAGCAAAATCACGACTAAATATAATTAGAGCAATCACAGGGCCCCGTCTAGGAGCAAGACACAAAGTGTTAAGAATGTTTTACATACACGCCGTTCGTTCCCTAGTTGATTATGCAGTGCCTGCCTTACTCACTCTTTCTCCTGGTCAGTGGGTAAACGTTGAGGTTATTCAAAACGATGCATTACGAATCATAACAGGAGCTCCCAGATGGACTAAAATACTGAACCTAAGACTAGAAACCAAGCTAACGTCGATTGAAATAAGGGTAAAAGTGATTGCTGCGTGCATGCTGACCAAGATATTAACTAGACCTAGAATCAGTTCACTTAAAGATTGTTACGGCCCTCTCGGGACGCAACGGGGTTCTTACTCTGATGTAGTTAGAGGAAGATATATATCCGGCCCCAAGCCAGTAGAGGCTATCAAGGGATGCGATCCGTGACGCAAGTAACTTAAAGGGAGTAGGGAAAGAAAGGTAAGAACTTAATATAATATAATATAACCTTCACCATTTAAATATATAAAAGTAAAACGTACACAATGGGGAGGGGTATTAACACTTTACAAAGGGGATCAACACTGTAGTCTTCTGCTGGAGACTATGGATCCTCGAAGCTAGGTGCTGAGTCCGCGGTGCTTTCGTCGTGGCCTCAAGACGTGTCCTCTGAGAACACCGAGTCTACCCTGGCCACAGGTCAGCCACAACACAGGTCCACTGGGGGCACCGTCGTGGAGGCCGTCAACCACACGTCCAGCAGGTCTGCTGGCAGGTACTGAGCCACCAAGGCTGGTACGGCCACTCCACGAACGATAAAAGGGGTACGCCCTAGACAGGAGTCTCGTGTGATATCACCAATCACCCTCCTGTCCTCAATACCCCAGTGGATTATCGTCTCCAACCGTCGGTCCCGGGTAAATCCTTCCACTGCCACTCCACTGGCAGGCTTAACACACCACAGTGTTCTTCCGGGGGGACGACGTCACGACAGCTGCAGCAAACTTCACTGTATGGAGACTGGCTGCCTCGGGTAGACTGACTACACCTTCAACACAGTGGTCCCAGGTCGGCTCTGTAAGCAGACACGTCATTAATAACCGGGACACTAATACACCACACTCACAGGCTCAGATACAAACGCCCGACATATCCACTCCATAGATGGCGCTGTCTTCGGAGCACCACCTCACCAGAGGTCAGGAGCGGCGGTGTTGAGCGCTGAACCAGACTGGAAACTGGTCCTCGAGGCCAGTACACGCTGTCCTCACTAGGTGTCGTCGTTCGTTTGGCGGGGGTTTCGGGAGCTGACCCACAGATGGCGTGTTTGTCACTGCTCCAGGCACGGACGCTGGATCCGGGTTCGTAACAAAGATATACTCACTGGAGCACTAACTCTGGACAGAAGAGGCTCCAATAGCAACAGGTGGACCCAGTGTGCGATAAACACCATCAATACATTCGATATAACAAACACAGTCACTGAGAAGGGTGTCGACGAAATACATGCAGTCTTTGTTATGCAAGCCCCTTGGGAATCTCCGCCAGCAGACTTTAAGATTATGGTTATTGAAGGAAAAAAGAACCAGACAAATCCTCATCTGCTACGTAACATTGCACAGATGCATATAGAAGCAAACATGACATCCGACAGCTTCACTTATTTCACTGATGGATCAGTAGACCAGCAGGGGCAAGGAACCGGAGCTGCAGTTAAAGTAGGAAACTCTGTAAATAGTTGGAGGCTCTCAAATGGGTGTTCGACTTTACAAACAGAGATGCTAGCCATTCAAAAGGCTTTGGAACATGCTCTTGCTGAACACTGACAACATGTTATCATACATACAGATTCGAGAACCGCCATTGAAACCTTGCAACAAGAAAACATATGTGATAACATACATCTGATCACAAATGTTATATCATTAATGCAAACACTCAAACGACATGGCCGATGGGTACTTATCAACTGGGTGCCAAGTCATGTGGGAATAATAGGAAATGACATTGCAGACGAAGCTGCAAAACTTGCAACTAAGAGAAGAAATGTAGACATTTACATACCACAGAGTCTATCACAGATTAAGAAAGTAATTAGAAACAGAGCAATGCAAAAGATGTACAGTGACCACAACACAGCAGTTGCAACATCAGGATCTGCGGGTTGGTACAAGAATTCAACCAACTACGAACCCCTTAGTTTAATGAAAGGGAGCAGTAGAGCAACAGAAGTACACTTACATCGCATCAGGCTTGGATACCCATGTGCATGGGAAATAGGCTTACAGGTTCCGGAAGATGAGAGGAAATGTCAACACTGTGGAGAAATGCCCGACAGACCACTGGAACATTATCTAACACAGTGCACAGTTACAAACCCATTAAGATTTCAACTTAGATTCAACAGGGCAGAAGTTGTTAAACACATATGGCAAAATCTTACTGAAGCGACCTTACGAGTAATAAATACTCATACTCCGCCCAAGTAAAACAGAAACAAGCAACACTTAGTGGGCCAGTCAGAGGCTTAGGGCCCGCGCAGGAATATCCCTGCAAAAAAAAAAAAAAAAAAAAAACAGACTGTCCATATCATAGCCTAAACCACATTAAACCTGTGAGTACTGATTCACCTAAGTCAGTAAATTTATTATCATTTCAGGGTCCAGTATACTAACCCAAAATACTGATGCCATAAATGATTTAATCATTACTAACCCTGATAACATTATATTCCTCAATTAGGAAGTTCTGTCAGGTGTTAAACATTATTTACGGCAGTAGAATACTTGCCAAACATAATTAATAATCTTGTGTTCATTAAATTTCTCATACACTTATTTTCTTACACGTGTATATATTATGTAAAATTACAAAAATCTAAAAAAACATAGCACTAATATTTACACATTTTTGCACCATTTATTGTAGTTATGCCAACCCAACAGAGGTAGGATATTTTAGACTGCAATTGTACTAAGATTTGTACAAATTCAGCCTAAACCATTAGCTGCATTAATAGGTAGAATTATTACCTAACTAGTACTGTTAGACAGTGCTGGTGTAATAATTTTTAACATTGTGCTGACTCCAAGTAGGGTGAAACCTTTTATTTTATACAATTGTGTAATTATATTTTCTTACATATGTCTATGTTCATCTTTGAGTGTTACTTATGTGTTACTGCCCATCCAAAGCTGATTTTGAGGAGCTAAGCCTAGGAACCTCTGTAGAGACAGCAGAGTACTACTCAAATATTAGTTACTTATTATTAGGTAGGTAGCCAACCTCCAAACGAGGTAAATTACAATCAGCCTAACCAAGAAAATATTAGGCTGTCAATAACCATACCTGCTCTACACATAAGAGCAAGTATCATAGCTGTCCAAGTAGCTATATAAGCTCCATAAAGCTTCAACCCATAGTCAACATGACTAGACTAGAAAAAAACTAAAATACGGCTGAAAGGCCTAAAATGTCATTTGACAGAGTTAATCAACCAATGTGACAGCTGGGTGAAAACAGACTCAGTTGATCTCACATCGCTGGAAATCTCAGCAGAGATAGCTAACCAGCAATTTAAGCATATACAAGAAATTATTGTACTGTACATCAACACACTCCATGTCAGTGATATTGATCTAGATGACATAGATCTAATCATGTCTGACCTAGCCGACTTTGAAGACAAAATCCAGGCCAAGTTAATCTACTATAAAAAAGTGGGTTGCAACACAAAATGTTCCTGCTGGAGCAGGACATATTTATGGTACACTTATACCCAAGCAAGCACTCAGCTCAGATGAAGTACATGAGCTACCTCAAAATGAGGAGATTCCTCTAATCATATATGACCCTTACACAGGATCAACAACTGAAGTTCAATCTTCATTTTCTATAGTTTCATCCAACACAACTTTACATAATAATACCTTAACAGAGTCAGAACCACTTTCAGAGAGCTCATCTCTATATTCCCTGGATTCTATAAATGCAATACATGAGGCTACTGAATTAACAAGCCTTCCACATGAACCCAGAAAACCAAGTGAAGCTACAGATGAAACTGCAAGTGCAGCTGCAACAGCCAGTGAATATGAAACAGAAGATGAAGATGCAGCTGAAGCTGGAGTAAAAGCTGAGGATAAGCAAGAAGCCTTAAGCAAAACTAGTGATGGTCATAATCACTCACAGCAGCCTCCTAGGGGTGATACTGAACCGATCAGCATCAATCAAGCCATCCAGCTCCCTATGGCAAGTGCTGACAATGAGAAGACAATCATCAACATCATGCACCAACTACTAGACTTATCTCAACCAAATCAGACAGTTGACTCCTTACAAGCTTTTAGTTTTCAGCTTGAGTCACTGTTAAGATCCTTTAGCAAGGAGGTGGATCACCCCACTGCTGAGTGGATGTCGAAAATTATCATCCAGAGAAAACTGTCTGGTGAGATGCTCAATGAATTACATTTATACCAGAATGGTAATGTCCTGTCAATGCAGGATATATTAACAGGTTTGCGTAACATAATAAATATACCAGCAAACCAGGCACATAATGTCTATTCTGAACCCACAGAAACTGTACCCATATTAAGTACCATACCTGAAACTCCTAGGTAATACACAGTCATTAGGTAATAAGGGTACTAATAACCAATGTAATAACAACAGGTCAAACACTGATTCCTCAGTAAGACCTAAGAGCACCACAAGTGCTACCAAGAGACCCAGGAGTCCAGTAAGTACTCCCAAGAGCCCAATAGCTGCTCCCAAGAGTACACCGAACACTTCCACCCCAAGTTGGAAGAAACAAAACAACAAGCAAATGCAAACCGCAAAGCCTTCACAACCAGTAGTTGCAGTTTCACCTAAACCAGTGACCCCTAAACGACCTGTTGGATGGAGGTTGTTTGTTCTGCAATAAAAAATGTACAAATGTACTGATTACCCTAATAGAGATACCGGAGTCAGGCGATTGACACAGATGTACTAGGTGTCTCAAAACTCATAATACTAACAGCTGTGACACCCCACTGAACACCTGCAATTGGTGCAGAAGAGGCAAACATCATGATGCACTGTGTAAATTTGTCAAAACAAATTATTTTAATCCTAGAATAGGAGGTAGAGAATCTACACAAGTACAGTACTGCAAAGTCCGAAATGTTTACAGCATAATTTCACCAGCGTCTCAAGTGGATGCAGCCTTGCCTACTGCCCAACTCCAGGTAAAGAATAAAGGAGCCAAAATCACCACTCATCGACGTCGACACTGTTGAGAAAGCAGATGAAGCGGTTAGTTATCCAACATAATTGTTTAATTCACTCGATCTGCCAGGGATACTATCACACGTGTGAGGAGATGGTTCACCAGCTCACTTACAATAGTGCTCTTATGCCTGTGGAGGCCAGTACACTTGTTAAGTGCACTTGTTAAGTGTGCGGACTTAAGTTTGGTAACCAGCAACCGAAACATCTAGTGTTTGGGCTCATGTGAGAGCCCCAGTCATCAGCAGTCCAGAAATGTTACCCTGGCCGGGGTAGCACGTATGTGGACAGTGCTAGAGCCGATAGCATCATCTCATTGTATGGCTTGAAGCGAGACTCGAGTTTGCGCGGGAAACAAGCTAGGCCCTGCTGTAAAGCTGGATATATCGGAAGTTCCATTCGGAACTTTAAGATTAGGATACTTGAGCACCGGGGAGTATCTTTTAGGACTGGATTATCATTGTCTAAACCAGCATTTTCGGAGATTAGAAACCATTGTTATGACTTTAATCATTCTCTGCTGGAATCTGATTTTAAAATTCTGGACACTTGAATGAATGGCCAATCAGATTTGAGAGTAATGGAATCCTTATATATAAAGGAGCTGCGGCCTCTGTTAAATAGCAACCTTTCAGCTGTTCAATTGTACACTGTATAGTGCACAGTAGGCCCTGTAATTTGATTTATAGTTCATTCTGACAGTTTAATTTTATTATAATTTTGTTTAGTTTACCATGTCTTTGCCTTTTCTTACTTATTTTAAGTCTTGATATTGTACATTATTATAATCTTTTTATTTAGGATATATAATACATTTTTTGGTATTTAGATTTGTTTAATATTTGAGTTTTTATAAGATTTTGGTTAGTACTATATAAATGTCGCTTATTCTGCTTGCATTTTATACACATTCTTGTTGAATTGTAGTCATTATATTAATATTTGTAATAGTGTTTAGTATCTATGTGTTAACTATCAAGTTTCACTCCTGTTGATCACTTCGCGTAAGTTTAATAGTATGGTTTGTTTTAGTAGTTATAAAATTCCTCTTGTAATTTAATGGATTTTTGAATTAGCTTTTATCTATGTGTGACAGTTAATAAGTTTTATTTGTAGTGATAACTTTAAGTAAGCTTAAGTGTTTTGTTTTTTAATCATTTACCCTTCTTTGATAGGCAATTGTATTCAGTATGAGTTCTTTATTTACCAATTATTTGATTGTGATTCTTTTTTTTTTTTTTTTTTTTTAGATCTGATGATGAATACGAGAAGTATTCGAAACGTTATGCATTTTAAAGTAAAGAATCTGAAACAAGATGTTCAGTATATTCCTGGTTTTCCTATTCATCTTAAAATATATATATATATATATATATATATATATATATATATATATATATATATATATATATATATATATATATATATATATATATATATATATATATATACTGTATATATATATGACAATGTCAGACCACGGAGGAAAAAATGAAACAGGAAATTTCCTTAATGTCCTCCGTGGTCTGACATTGTCACATTCTTAATCACGTGTTTATTTTCGTGATATACACACACACACACACACACATATATATATATATATATATATATATATATATATATATATATATATATATATATATATATATATATATATATATATATATATATATATATATATATGTTTCATTGAATATGACCGCATATTCTGTATTTATTATTTTCTGGTTTAGGGCTTCTATCCCACTAACTATTTTCTTAGCATCAGGGCTTAATTGAAATAGGAGTTCTCCAAAACTCATTTTCGTACTTTTAAGGTGAAGAAAAGAAGTGATTTACTATAGAGTGTATTACACTTATTTGTATAATTTAAACAAATAAGCGGAAAGTAAACAAAACAATTACAGCAATCAACGCAAAGAAAGGTAGTGTGCATTTCAATAAACTTCAAGGCGACTACGGCTTAGGATATGCCTACGGCAATGTTAAGACGCATAAACCAGGTAACCCACTACGCCCTATAATCAGCCAAATACCAACCCCAACTTATCACCTGGCAAAGAAACTCAATGAACTCCTAACTCCATACACTCCAAGTAAGTTTAGTCTACAATCATCAGCAGATTTCCTAGAATTGATCAAATCTACCCAGCCCGATGGAATCATCGCTTCCCTGGACGTTGAATCCCTATTTACCAACGTCCCAGTCGACACAACCATAGGAATGATACTGGACAATACAGAGACGAGAGCACCCCCAAATTAGACATACCTGAGCCACACTTGAAAAGTCTTCTCGAAGCATGTACAAAGGAAGCCCCTTTCATCAGTCCACAAGGAGACATGTATTTACAAATAGACGGAGTAGCAATGGGCTCCCCCTTATGAGTTTTATTTGCTAATTTTTATATGGGAACCATCGAAGATAGGGTCTTCAGTAGCAGACAAAAAACAACTGTATACTGCCGTTATGTAGATGACATATTCGTAATAGTAAAAGACTCAGATGAACTAATTGACCTAAAAAGACACCTAGAGAGAGAGTCAGTACTCCGATTTACACATGAAAATAGTGAAAATAACAGTCTGCCATTCTTGGATGTACTAATAACAAAAACAGGAACCTCTTTAAGCACCAACGTATATACCAAGCCCACCAACATAGGATTATGCCTGAACGGTAGAAGTGAGTGCCCCAAAGATATGCAGCCAGTGTTCTCAATGCTTATATTCGTCGAGCGCTTACCCACTGCTCTGAATGGAGCAATGTGAGTAGAGAGTTTGAAAGAGTAACTCAGGTATTGGTGAACAACGGATATAGCAACGCGGAAATAAACGCTGCTATAAGAAGACACTTGGACCGTTGGTATAATTCAGAACCTAGAACAGAAACCACAACACCCCCAATAAAATTATATTACAAATCAACCATGCACAGTGAACATATAAAAGAGGAAAGAATAATGAAAGAAATAATCCGTAAAGGAGTAAAAAGCACTACTCCTAACCAAAACATAAACCTGATAATATTCTACAAAACCAAGAAGACTTCCGAACTCCTTATCAAAAACAGCCCGAAGCCGACGGAGAACCCTCTACAGCAGTCAAGCGTTGTATACATGTACACTTGCCCCCACGAAGGATGTAACCTTCAATGTAAGTACATAGGTATGACGTCGACCAAGCTGACGAGGCGTTTGACATGCCATCTTCAATCTGGTGCCCCTAGGAATCACATGAGACAAGCCCATGACATTACTCTAACAAGAGAAATGTTAATCTTTGTGTTTAGATAGGAGCTGTCTCGTATGGGCCAATAGGCCTTCTGTAGTTACCTCTATGTTTCACCTCACATTTATCCCTTATGTATCCCCCATGTTTTCACCTTCATTGTATTATCACCTGACCTAATGCGGGTATAAAATCAACTAGTATTGTAAGATCTGTTCACTTGAGAATGAACCATGGAGGTTCGTAACGTCGTGCAAATTATACAAAAAAGTGTAATACACTCTATAGTAAATCACTTCTTTTCTTCACCTTAAAAGTACGAAAATGAGTTTTGGAGAACTCCTATTTCAATTAAGCCCTGATGCTAAGAAAATAGTTAGAGGGATAGAAGCCCTAAACCAGAAAATAATAAATACAGAATATGCGGTCATATTCAATGAAACATGTTTGAAAGAAAACCTGCTGCCAGTATACACCAATATATATATATATATATATATATATATATATATATATATATATATATATATATATATATATATATATATATATATATATATATATATATATATATATATATATAACTGAACAGAGTTTAAACATCTTCGATTTTATACCTGCTTTTGGGTGAGGTGATATGTTACATCAGTTTTGGATGAGGCTCTTATCCCTGTGGAATACGGGCCACAGGGATAAGAGCCTCGTTGAACGTAGAATCACTGTTTACCAACGTACCTGTGGATGAAACAATCGGGATGATAGCCGACAGAGTGTATCGTGATCTAGCCTGTACTCCTCTTGACATGCCAGAAAGTATTCTGAGGAAACTACTCCAAGCTTGTACTAAAGAGGCACCCTTCTTGAGCCCGGATGGGCACATGTATAAGCAAGTAGATGGGGTCGCCATGGGTTCTCCCCTAGGTGTCCTGTTTGCGAACTTATACATGGGTACCATCGAACAAAAGGTCTTAGTCGACATGAACTTGAAACCGGCCATATACTGCAGGTATGTTGACAACATTTTTACACAAGTACCTGATGTCAGACATCTGCAGGAGCTGAAGGAGGCATTTGAGCGGAATTCTGTGTTGCGTTTCACTTACGAGATGGAGAAGGATGGGAAGCTGCCCTTTCTAGATGTAACAGTCATGGAAAGGAGCGGAGGCTTCCACACAGCAGTCTACACTAAGGAAACAAACATAGGAATGTGTCTCAATGACAACAGTGACTGCCCAGACAGGTACAAGAGAAGTGTCGTTAACGCTTATGTCGACCGTGCTCTCAGCCACAGCTCAGGATGGAAGCAAGTCGACGAAGAACTCTGTAGGGTAAGGCAGGTCCTAGTCAACAACGGCTTCTCCAATGGTTTCGTTAAAGACATCATAAGAAGGAAGGTGAAACGCCATGCAACCTCTGAAGAGACAACTAACACAACACCTATACCCCCTATTACACTATTTTACAGGATCTTCTATTCCACAGCTTATAAAACGGAGGAAAGGGTCCTGAAAGATATTGTTAATAGAAACGTTACCCCTACAGATAAAAATCAGAAGATACAATTGACGATCTACTATAAAACCAAAAAAACGGCCAAGCTACTCATGAGAAACTCTCCAGACACAAAGCAGAACGCTTTAAAAGAGACAAATGTCGTCTATGCCTTCAAATGCCCACTTGGTGACTGTAAGCCTCAAAGAATTCAGTATATAGGCAAGACAACAACATCTCTTTCCAGGCGATTAACGATGCATAAGCAACAGGGCTCCATTAAGGAACATATAATCTCTTCCCACAACCAGACCATCACCAGAGAAGTCTTAAAAAAAAAACACGGAAATCATCGATAGATACAGTGATAGCAGGCGGCTAGATATCTGCGAGGCACTACACATTAAGAAGTCGACACCAGCAATCAACAGCCAATTAATGCACAACTATATTCTACCCACTTCAAGACTCCGCACCAATATAGAAGCATCAAGAAATATGGGCCAATAGGCCCTTTGCAGTTACTTCCATTCTTCTCTTTAACTTACAAAATATTATACCCATTGTTTCGTGTTCTGTCTTGTGTTGAAAGATTGTTTTCACCTCATCCAAAACTGTTGTAATATATATATATATATATATATATATATATATATATATATATATATATATATATATATATATATATATATATATATATATACATATATATACACATATATATATATATATTTATATACATATATATATATATATATATATATATATATATATATATATATATATATATATATATATATATATATATACATATATATATATTTATATACATATATATATATATGTCGTACCTAGTAGCCAGAACTCACTTCTCAGCCTACTATTCAAGGCCCGATTTGCCTAATAAGCCAAGTTTTCCTGAATTAATATATTTACTATAATTTTTTTCTTATGAAATGATAAAGCAACCCTTTTCTCTATGTATGAGGTCAATTTTTTTTTATTGGAGTTAAAATTAACGTAGATATATGACCGAACCTAACCAACCCTACCTAACCTAACCTAACCTATATTTATAGGTAAGGTTAGGTTAGGTAGCCAAAAAAAGCTAGGTTAGGTTAGGTTAGGTAGGTTAGGTAGACGAAAAAACATTAATTCATGAAAACTTGGCTTATTAGGCAAATCGGGCCTTGAATAGTAGGCTGAGAAGTGCGTTCTGGCTATTAGGTACGACATATATATATATATATATACATATATATATATATATATACATATACATATATATATATATATATATATATATACATATATATATATATATATATATATATATATATATATATATATATATATATATATATATATATATATATATATATGCGAACAAGCCTGAATGGTCCCCAGGACTATATGCGAATGAAAACTCACACCCCAGAAGTGACTCGAACCCATACTCCCAGAAGCAACGCAACTGGTAACTACAGGGCGCCTTAATCCGCTTGACCATCACGGCCGTCAAAAGGAAGTGATAGCCGAGGCTATTTGAGCCACTTCCCCGACGGCAACTCGGATGGTAATCTTGGGCATAGCATTTCACCAAATCACCTCATTCTTTGGGGCACACGTGAGGAACACAAATGCGAACAAGCCTGAATGGTCCCCAGGACTATATGCGAATGAAAACTCACACCCCAGAAGTGACTCGAACCCATACTCCCAGAAGCAACGCAACTGGTAACTACAGGGCGCCTTAATCCGCTTGACCATCACGGCCGTCAAAAGGAAGTGATAGCCGAGGCTATTTGAGCCACTTCCCCGACGGCAACTCGGATGGTAATCTTGGGCATAGCATTTCACCAAATCACCTCATTCTTTGGGGCACACGTGAGGAACACAAATGCGAACAAGCCTGAATGGTCCCCAGGACTATATGCGAATGAAAACTCACACCCCAGAAGTGACTCGAACCCATACTCCCAGAAGCAACGCAACTGGTAACTACAGGGCGCCTTAATCCGCTTGACCATCACGGCCGTCAAAAGGAAGTGATAGCCGAGGCTATTTGAGCCACTTCCCCGACGGCAACTCGGATGGTAATCTTGGGCATAGCATTTCACCAAATCACCTCATTCTTTGGGGCACACGTGAGGAACACAAATGCGAACAAGCCTGAATGGTCCCCAGGACTATATGCGAATGAAAACTCACACCCCAGAAGTGACTCGAACCCATACTCCCAGAAGCAACGCAACTGGTAACTACAGGGCGCCTTAATCCGCTTGACCATCACGGCCGTCAAAAGGAAGTGATAGCCGAGGCTATTTGAGCCACTTCCCCGACGGCAACTCGGATGGTAATCTTGGGCATAGCATTTCACCAAATCACCTCATTCTTTGGGGCACACGTGAGGAACACAAATGCGAACAAGCCTGAATGGTCCCCAGGACTATATGCGAATGAAAACTCACACCCCAGAAGTGACTCGAACCCATACTCCCAGAAGCAACGCAACTGGTAACTACAGGGCGCCTTAATCCGCTTGACCATCACGGCCGTCAAAAGGAAGTGATAGCCGAGGCTATTTGAGCCACTTCCCCGACGGCAACTCGGATGGTAATCTTGGGCATAGCATTTCACCAAATCACCTCATTCTTTGGGGCACACGTGAGGAACACAAATGCGAACAAGCCTGAATGGTCCCCAGGACTATATGCGAATGAAAACTCACACCCCAGAAGTGACTCGAACCCATACTCCCAGAAGCAACGCAACTGGTAACTACAGGGCGCCTTAATCCGCTTGACCATCACGGCCGTCAAAAGGAAGTGATAGCCGAGGCTATTTGAGCCACTTCCCCGACGGCAACTCGGATGGTAATCTTGGGCATAGCATTTCACCAAATCACCTCATTCTTTGGGGCACACGTGAGGAACACAAATGCGAACAAGCCTGAATGGTCCCCAGGACTATATGCGAATGAAAACTCACACCCCAGAAGTGTATGCTATGCCCAAGATTACCATCCGAGTTGCCGTCGGGGAAGTGGCTCAAATAGCCTCGGCTATCACTTCCTTTTGACGGCCGTGATGGTCAAGCGGATTAAGGCGCCCTGTAGTTACCAGTTGCGTTGCTTCTGGGAGTATGGGTTCGAGTCACTTCTGGGGTGTGAGTTTTCATTCGCATATAGTCCTGGGGACCATTCAGGCTTGTTCGCATTTGTGTTCCTCACGTGTGCCCCAAAGAATGAGGTGATTTGGTGAAATGCTATGCCCAAGATTACCATCCGAGTTGCCGTCGGGGAAGTGGCTCAAATAGCCTCGGCTATCACTTCCTTTTGACGGCCGTGATGGTCAAGCGGATTAAGGCGCCCTGTAGTTACCAGTTGCGTTGCTTCTGGGAGTATGGGTTCGAGTCACTTCTGGGGTGTGAGTTTTCATTCGCATATAGTCCTGGGGACCATTCAGGCTTGTTCGCATTTGTGTTCCTCACGTGTGCCCCAAAGAATGAGGTGATTTGGTGAAATGCTATGCCCAAGATTACCATCCGAGTTGCCGTCGGGGAAGTGGCTCAAATAGCCTCGGCTATCACTTCCTTTTGACGGCCGTGATGGTCAAGCGGATTAAGGCGCCCTGTAGTTACCAGTTGCGTTGCTTCTGGGAGTATGGGTTCGAGTCACTTCTGGGGTGTGAGTTTTCATTCGCATATAGTCCTGGGGACCATTCAGGCTTGTTCGCATTTGTGTTCCTCACGTGTGCCCCAAAGAATGAGGTGATTTGGTGAAATGCTATGCCCAAGATTACCATCCGAGTTGCCGTCGGGGAAGTGGCTCAAATAGCCTCGGCTATCACTTCCTTTTGACGGCCGTGATGGTCAAGCGGATTAAGGCGCCCTGTAGTTACCAGTTGCGTTGCTTCTGGGAGTATGGGTTCGAGTCACTTCTGGGGTGTGAGTTTTCATTCGCATATAGTCCTGGGGACCATTCAGGCTTGTTCGCATTTGTGTTCCTCACGTGTGCCCCAAAGAATGAGGTGATTTGGTGAAATGCTATGCCCAAGATTACCATCCGAGTTGCCGTCGGGGAAGTGGCTCAAATAGCCTCGGCTATCACTTCCTTTTGACGGCCGTGATGGTCAAGCGGATTAAGGCGCCCTGTAGTTACCAGTTGCGTTGCTTCTGGGAGTATGGGTTCGAGTCACTTCTGGGGTGTGAGTTTTCATTCGCATATAGTCCTGGGGACCATTCAGGCTTGTTCGCATTTGTGTTCCTCACGTGTGCCCCAAAGAATGAGGTGATTTGGTGAAATGCTATGCCCAAGATTACCATCCGAGTTGCCGTCGGGGAAGTGGCTCAAATAGCCTCGGCTATCACTTCCTTTTGACGGCCGTGATGGTCAAGCGGATTAAGGCGCCCTGTAGTTACCAGTTGCGTTGCTTCTGGGAGTATGGGTTCGAGTCACTTCTGGGGTGTGAGTTTTCATTCGCATATAGTCCTGGGGACCATTCAGGCTTGTTCGCATTTGTGTTCCTCACGTGTGCCCCAAAGAATGAGGTGATTTGGTGAAATGCTATGCCCAAGATTACCATCCGAGTTGCCGTCGGGGAAGTGGCTCAAATAGCCTCGGCTATCACTTCCTTTTGACGGCCGTGATGGTCAAGCGGATTAAGGCGCCCTGTAGTTACCAGTTGCGTTGCTTCTGGGAGTATGGGTTCGAGTCACTTCTGGGGTGTGAGTTTTTATTCATATATATATATATATATATATTAGTATATTTTGGTAGCAGTCTTTCCTGTAGACATATATTATTAAATATGACCGAAAAAGTAAGATTAATAATTCTAACACGAATTTTCTCAATCTTTCGTACATTACGCTTCACTGTTGGAGGTAAATAAAAAATCACTTCTCCAAAATTCATTTTTATTTCTAGTCTGACGCGACACGGGCGCGTTTCGTAAAACTTATTACATTTTCAAAGACTTCACAAATACACAACTGATTAGAACTTACGTATCTCTACTATTATATCTACATTTGAGTGAGGTGGGAGGGATGATGTGGCATATAGTGACGTGGCATTAACACAAGACAGAACATGAGGGGATATTAATAGGGTATTAAAAGTATCAACACAAGACAGAACAGAAACAATGGGTATTGAATAGAAGTGTTTGTAGAAAGCCTATTGGTCCATATTTCTTGATGCTTCTATATTGGAGCGGAGTCTTGAGGTGGGTAGAATATAGTTGTGCAATAATTGGCTGTTGATTGCTGGTGTTGACTTCTTGATGTGTAGTGCCTCGCAAACGTCAAGCCGCCTGCTATCGCTGTATCTATCGATGATTTCTGTGTTGTTTACTAGGATTTCTCTGGCGATGGTTTGGTTATGGGAAGAGATTATATGTTCCTTAATGGAGCCCTGTTGCTTATGCATCGTTAAACGCCTAGAAAGAGATGTTGTTGTCTTGCCTATATACTGGGTTTTTTGGAGCTTACAGTCCCCAAGTGGGCATTTGAAGGCATAGACGACGTTAGTCTCTTTTAAAGCGTTCTGTTTTGTGTCTGGAGAGTTTCTCATGAGTAGGCTGGCAGTTTTTCTGGTTTTATAGTAAATCGTCAGTTGTATCCTCTGATTTTTGTCTGTAGGGATAACGTTTCTATTAACAATATCTTTCAGGACCCTTTCCTCCGTTTTATGAGCTGTGGAAAAGAAGTTCCTGTAAAATAGTCTAATAGGGGGTATAGGTGTTGTGTTAGTTGTCTCTTCAGAGGTTGCATGGCTTTTCACTTTCCTTCTTATGATGTCTTCGATGAAACCATTGGAGAAGCCGTTATTGACTAGAACCTGCCTTACCCTACAGAGTTCTTCGTCGACTTGCTTCCATTCTGAGCTGTGGCTGAGAGCACGGTCGACGTATGCGTTAACAACACTCCTCTTGTACCTGTCAGGGCAGTCGCTGTTGGCATTTAGGCACATTCCTATGTTTGTTTCCTTAGTGTAGACTGCAGTGTGGAAACCTCCGCTCTTTTCCATGACTGTTACATCTAGAAAAGGCAGCTTCCCATCCTTTTCCGTCTCGTAAGTGAAACGCAGCACGGAACTCTGCTCAAATGCCTCCTTCAGCTCCTGCAGATGTCTGACATCAGGTACCTGTGTAAAAATGTCGTCAACATACCTGCAGTATATGGCCGGTTTCAAGTTCATGTCGACTAAGACTTTTTGCTCGATGGTACCCATGTAGAAGTTTGCAAACAGGACACCTAGGGGAGAACCCATGGCGACCCCATCTACTTGCTTATACATGTGCCCATCCGGGCTCAAGAAGGGTGCCTCTTTAGTACAAGCTTGGAGTAGTTTCCTCAGAATACTTTCTGGCATGTCAAGAGGAGTACAGGCTGGATCACGATACACTCTGTCGGCTATCATTCCGATTGTCTCGTCCACAGGTACGTTGGTAAACAGCGATTCTACGTCCAACGAGGCTCTTATCCCTGTGGCCCGTGTGCCCCGCAGTAAGTCCACAAATTCCTTTGGAGACTTCAGGCTGAAGGCGCAAGGGACATAAGGAGTCAGCAGGCCGTTGAGTCGCTTCGCCAGTCTGTACGTGGGTGTGGGTATCTGGCTAATGATTGGCCGAAGTGGGTTTCGAGGCTTGTGCGTCTTGACATTTCCATACGCATATCCAGGTTTATATTCCCCAATGATCTTTGGCAGGTGGAGTCCGGATTTCTTGGCGTTCACAGTTTCGATCAGTTTGTTGACCTTTGCTTTTAATTCGGCTGTAGTGTCCTTCGTTACCCTTTGGAACTTAGTTTGGTCAGAGAGTATGACCCTCACTCAAATGTAGATATAATAGCAGAGATACGTAAGTTCTAATCAGTTGTGTATTTGTGAAGTCTTTGAAAATGTAATAAGTTTTACGAAACGCGCCCGTGTCGCGTCAGACTAGAAATAAAAATGAATTTTGGAGAAGTGATTTTTGATTTACCTCCAACAGTGAAGCGTAATGTACGAAAGATTGAGAAAATTCGTGTTAGAATTATTAATCTTACTTTTTCGGTCATATTTAATAATATATATATATATATATATATATATATATATATATATATATATATATATATATATATATGGAATTGGGGTCTAAGCTAATCGAAACAACTAGAGACCCTAGAGCTGCCAGTTTTCTTTTTCAGCACCTTAGTGTGGCAATCCAGAGAGGAAATGCTCACTGCATCCATGGTTCCTGCCCGCCATCTGAGGAACTGGAGGAGCTGTTCAATTTGTGACAAGCAGCCTTGTACCCTGCATGTAATCAATATTGTAACTTTTTTTGTGTAATAACATTTTCAAATAAAGTTAGATAAACATACACACATTGTTCAGTGTTCAGTGAGGATCGTCTTGAGATGAAGATCTACAAGGTCTTCTCTGAGTACTCTTTATTTTCTTCTCCGAGACTATTGGTCCGTATACTTGCACCAGAGGTGGTACCCCTTCTATATATATATATATATATATATATATATATATATATATATATATATATATATATATATATATATATATATATATATATATATATATATATATATATATATGTATATATATATATAAATAAATAAATGTTTATTTAGGTAAGGTACATACATACAAGAGATTTTACATACAAGTTTGTTGGATTAATAGGTAGAGCTAGTACATACAATGCCTAAAGCCACTATTACGCAAAGCGTTTCGGGCAGGAAAAACATTAATGACTAAAGCTTAATACGAATGGGTATAAAGAATAAAATGTGTTGAGAACAAATAAAAATAGAGATAAAAGAGGGAGGAACATGGCTGAAAAAGCAGCACAAATACAATTTCAAATTATTACAGACAATTACAGACAAACAGCGTTGTTTTAAAAAAAACAGACATGGGTTGACAACAGAGGGGTAAGATAGGTTACAGGGAATTTATTAGGTAGTGCTTCGTTTTAATCTTAAACTGGTTGAGAGAGGTACAGTCTTTAACATGGTTGTGATGGTCATTCCACATTCTGGGTCCCTTGATTTGTAGAGCATTTCTAGTTTGATTAAGTCGTACTCTTGGAATATCAAAACTGTATTTATTTCTGGTGTGGTGCTCATGGGCTCTGTTACAACCATCAATGAAGCTTTTGAGGTCAAGATTGGCATTACAGTTTAGCGTTTTATATATGTATAATACACATGAGAGAATGTGCAGTGACTTAATATCTAACATATTCAGAGATTTGAGTATGGGTACCGAGTGATGTTTGGTGTCTTCTGGTTAATGAGAACGCCAAGGAACTTGCCATCTAATTTGTTACAAATTTGGGTATTGTTTATTTTGAGATTTATTTGATTAGAGGATTTATTGCCAAACAGAATAAAGAAAGTTTTGTCAATGTTAAGGGTGAGTTTGTTGGCAGTTAGCCAAAGATGGACTTTACTTAGCTCAGTATTTACTGTGGCATTTAGAGCAAGGGGGTCAGGACTGGAGTAAATGAAGGTTGTGTCGTCAGCAAATAGAATTGGTTTGAGGTGTTGGGAGGCATTTGGAAGGTCATTAAAGTCGATGAGAAAGAGGAGAGAGCCAAGTATGCTGCCCTGAGGAACACCAATGTTGATGGGTAGGGTGGGAGAAATTGAATTATTCACAGAAACATACTGGAGCCTGTCAGTAAGGTAAGATTTGAGATATTGCAGGGAGTGTCCTCTGACTCCATAATGATGTAATTTAAGAAGGTTTTGGTGGTTGAAAGTGTCAAAAGCCTTACGCAGGTTCACAAATAACCCAACAGGGAACTCTTTTTTTTTCAAGAGCTGTATGAATCGAGTTAAGCATACTAATAAGTGCATCGTTAGTGTTTTTTTGGGGTCTGAAGCCATATTGACAAGAGCTAAGTATATTGTGTTTGGCTAGATAAGAGTAAAGCTGCTTGTAGATTAGTTTTTCAAATATTTTTGATAAGTTAGGCAGGATTGATATAGGTCTGTAGTTGTTAACATCTGTGAGATCACCACATTTGTGGACAGGGGTTACTCTTGCTTTTTTAGAATGTCAGGAAAGGTTTGGAGTTCAAATGACTTGTTGAAGAGCAATGCAATAGCAGGGGCTAAAGATCTGGAGGCTTTTTTGTAAATTAATGTTGGTATCTCCTCAAGGGCACCAGACTTGGTTTTAAGGGAAAGGATTATCTCATTGGCATCAGTGGCATTAGTAGGCTTTAGGTACAGAGACTGTGGATAGTTACCTGTAAGATAGTCCTTAACATCAGTACTGGTAGATGGAATATCATTTGCAAGGGATGATCCAATGGAAGAGAAGAACCTATTGAACTCAATAGCAGAATCAGAGGCTGAAAGCTGACCATCGTTATTGGACAGGAGTGTTGGTTTGTTATTTAAAATCTTCTTTGATCCCAATATTTGTGAAATTGTCCCCCTCCCCGCTCAGCTCGTTGTCGCCGTGTGGGGGCTTAGTGGGCGGCTGCCGGATTGTGATGCTCCTTGGGACAGTCCACTGTCCTTTTCTAGCCTCGTGCTCCTGCTGCCGTCCTCTCCAATTCTGCTGGGCACCTTTTCCTTTTCCTTCTGTTTCGTTTTTCTCCCCCCTCTTCTCCTATCTGCTTGCCGTTTCCTGCCGACCTTTTGCTTGTTCTGGTTCTTTCCTTGAACTTCTTCTATTTTGACGCCCGGGTGCTTGAGGAGGCATACTCTTGCACCCGTAGAACTGTAGTACCCGACGTCGAGAGCGAGGGGAACCTTTTATTGTCGATCCCCCTTTCGTCACTGAACCCGATCTCGACGGACTGTCGGTTTCTTAAGGTGGCGTTTGTGGGGCGTATACTCACGACGCACCCCTAGGAGGCCCCGGCAAGATCGGCGATAGCTTCTTGTTGGGTGTCCTGCCTCTAAATGTGGCTCCATGGTGGGTGTGGGGGCACATTCGTGAATGAATTCTTCTTTTCGTAATGATGTTGACCCCTGTTTCGGCCGTTTCTGGTTTACCTTCTCAGGCTCGTGGGGTGGGCGACCAAGCCCCCGAGTCAGTCCGTGTTGGAAGACCGGGCTCTGTAGCCTCCGCTGCATTGGGCCCCGACCTTGCTCCTCCTTTGGCTTCTCTGACTCCTTCTCCTGGCTCCCCTCCCTCCTCTGTGGTTGGGTCGAGCCCCAAGCCCCCAGTGGTGACTACCTCGTCCCCTGGCGCGGCTCCTTCTTTAGTTGTAACTACTGCGCCTTTTAACCCCTCTCTCTCTGGGGGTTCTCACCGCCGTCCTCGTCACGGCCGCCCTCGCTTGATTCCTTCCAGTTCTGCTACCTATCAAGCCTTGTTTGGTCCGCTTCGTGGGCCAAATATTTTGATCTCCTCCCTCTTGATTCTGCGCCTCCTGACGATTTCTCCCTCCATCGACATCTCGTTGATTCCGTGGATGCCTCCATTACTTTCAACCCCACTCGTCTCGGTACACGTGTCGTTGCTGCTCCTTCTCAGGATGCTTCTTCCCACTTGGCTGCCTTATCCTGTCTTGGCGAGACCCCTGTTCGGGTCTCGAAGAACGCTCAGTTGAATGCCAGTGTTGGCACTATTTTGCTCCAGCCCCATGTTGCGACCGGCGTTCGGGACCTGCGCGACTGCCACGACGATATTCGGCATATCCTTGCTGCCCAGGGCCATTCTATTCTCCAGGTGGACACGTTTACTCGTCCCCCTCGTGGTAGTCACCGTCAACCCCTCCGGGTTGTGAAGATTACCTTTGATGCTAGGACCCTTCCACCCTCTGTCATTCTTGCTGGTGCCAGGTGCTCTGTCCAGGAGTACATTCCTTCTCCTCGGCTCTGCAACAAGTGCTGGAGGTTTGGGCATGGTGCCCCCTGCTGCTCCGGGACTGTCTCTCTCTGTCCTTTGTGTGGTGGCGAAGGTCACTCTAAGTCGGAGTGCACTTCTCCCCAGGCTCGTTGCTTCAACTGCGGTGAGGCCCATCCTACCTTCTCCCGTGCGTGTGTCCATTACAAGCTTGAGGCAGCCGTCCTCAACTTGAAGCACCGGGAGCATTTATCTTTTCCTGAGGCGAGACGCCAGGTTCGCCGGCTCCAGCCTTATGCAAATATCTCTTATGCTCGCGTGTTGCGCTCTTCCTCTCCTCGTCCTTCCCGCCTTCCTCAGACTCACAATCGTTTCCGGGCCTTGGACCCTGCTGCGCCCACTGCCCCCTCCTCTGTTCCTTTGGGTTCTCTCCCGAAGGATCCTCCTTCTGGTCCTCTGTCTAGGGTTCCCCTTCCTTCTACCCGGTCTGTCGTGTCTCCTGTGTCTTCTTCCTCGTCTCCCTCCGTTCCTCCTTCCCATCCTTCCCCTCCGTCTCTTGACTCTCCCCACCGCCTGTCGGTGCGGGCTGATGTCCATCGCTCTCCAAACGGCCGTCATGTGTGCTCTCGTTCAGCTTCTCCTGTCGAGACGCTAGAATCCGTTGCCCAGTACGTGGTTGCTGGGACACCTGTCTCTTTACGTCAGAAGCGTAAACCTGGCTCCTCTCCTTCCTCCTCCCCGGCGGGTAAGAAGGTTTCGCTTTCTTCCTCGGCCCCTACTTCTGCCTCTCTCGCTCCTTCCCCTCCCATTTCGGTGGTTGTGCCCCCTGTTCCTGCTATGGAGGTTTCTTTAGCCCCCGCTTCCCTCTCAGTTGCTGCCCTTGCTGAGGTACGCTCCCCTCTTTCTACCCCTCCTCTTCCTGCTGCTGTCCTTGCCTGCTCCTCTCCGTTGTCTCCTCCTCTTCCTCCTCCTCCTCCTCCTCCTCCGGACCCTGCCCGCCCGCCTCTGATCTGTTCTCCCGTTTCCTTCCCTCCGTCTTTGCTCAGTTTACCCATGCCCCCTAACCCTGACTTTGCTGACCCTGTTCCCGACCCTGATATTCTTTAACGTGCTCTGTTGCTCTTTCGCCTTTGTTTCTTCCTTGTTCTCTGTTTTTGTTCTTTCTCTTCTCGTCGTTGTCCATTCTTCAATGGAACGTTCGAGGTTATTACGCCAATTTCCTCGAACTCCAACTTCTGATTTCGCGGTTTTCGCCCCTTTGTGTCTGTCTCCAGGAGCCGATGCTTGGTGCTCGTCCTGGTCGTTTTCGTGGCTATTCCTTTCTCTCACCCCCCCCCCCCCCAGCTGTTGCTGGGGCTTCTAATTCTTCTGCTCTTTTGATTCGTGCTGATGTTCCCTTTGTGCCTTTACTTTTTCCTTCGCCTCTCCATTGTTCTGCTGCTTGTATCTTTGTGGGGAAATGGTACACTGTTTGTTCCATTTATCTCCCCCCGAGTGTCCCGCTTTCTCTTCCTGATTTGAAACACCTCCTAGACTCCTTGCCGGAACCTGTGCTCCTGCTGGGTGACTTCAATTGTCGTCATTCTCTTTGGGGTGACGTTCTGACGTCACCGTCACCGACCCCGAATACCCGGGGTCGCCTTCTTGAGCCGTTTCTCCTCTCTTCTTCCCTGTCTCTTCTGAATTCTAGTGAGCCCACTCATTTGGACTCTCGGACTCGCACCCTTTCTTGTCTTGATCTTTCTCTCTGCTCTTCTTCTCTTTACTTAGATTTCACGTGGCAGGTTCTTGATGACCTCCATGGAAGTGATCATTTCCCCATCCTTGTTTCCTTTTTCTCTTTTCGCCCTTCCCTCTCTTTCCCTAGGTGGCAGTTTGCTAAGGCGGACTGGACCCTATTTTCCCTCAGTGCTACTCTCTCTGACCTCTCCCTTCTGCCTCTCTCTCGCGCTCTCCTCCTTTTTCATGACACTGTCTTCAATGCTGCCCTCCGCTCTATCCCTCGCTCTTCCTCTCGGGGTCCACGAAAGTGCGTTCCCTGGTGGAATGCGGACTGTGCTCGGGCTGTCCGCTGTACAGCGTGCAGCCTGGAAGAGGCACCGCCGTAGGCAGATGACCGATTCTTTTCTTTTCTTTCGGAAAGCGAGTGCGGTGGCCCGTAGGGCCATCCGTACGGCTAAACGTGAATGTTGGGCATCTTATGTCTCAACAATTACGTCCAAAACTCCTCTGGCCCAGATCTGGAAGCGTATCCGCAAGATAGCGGGTAAATTCGTTCCCGATGTTTCACCGGTCCTTCACCTCCATGATACTCTTGTGGCGGACCCGTTGCAGGTCGCTTCCGTACTGGGTTCCCACTTTTCTTCTGTTAGCTCTGGTCTTCATCTTCCCCAATCTTTTCTTCTTCGTAAACCTGTCCTTGAGTCTCGTCCTTTAGATTTCTGCACTCGTCTTTGCCTACCCTATAATGATCCCTTCTCTCTCTCTGAACTTCGTTCTGCCCTGGCCCTCTGCGGTTCTACGGCGGTGGGCTCCGATGGTATTCATTATGAGATGCTTCGCCGTCTCCCTCCGTGTACGTCTCAGTATTTACTGAGTCTGTATAATCGGATCTGGGAGTCGTCATCAGTCCCTGAGGACTGGCTCGATGCCGTTGTCCTCCCTGTTCGCAAACCGGGGTCTCTGGGTACTTTCCCTAAGGACTTTCGCCCTATTGCTCTCACAAGTTGTGTCTGCAAACTCTTTGAACGTATGGTCTGAACCACATTCGTCTGATGTGGTTCCTGGAACACCGTCACCTCCTCTCCCCTTCTCAATTTGGTTTCCGCAAGTGCCGCAGCACGACAGATGTCCTGGTGAACTTGGAGGTCTATATTCGTACTGCTTTTGCTGCGAAGACCTCCGTTGTTGCCGTCCTTTTTGACCTGGAAAAGGCTTACGGCACCACTTGGAGATATCATATTCTATCTCAACTTCATTATTTTGGCCTTCGTGGTCATCTCCCTCTCTTTCTCCGCAGCTTCCTCTCCCGTCGTTCCTTTCGGGTGCGCCTTGGTACCGCGCTCTCTGCCTCTTTTCAGCAATACGAAGGTGTGCCCCAGGGTAGTGTTCTGAGCACTACTCTTTTTCTGGTTGCCCTCAATGGTCTTCTTTCTTCTCTTCCTTCTGGTGTCTTCTCCGCTCTCTATGTCGATGATCTTACCCTTTGCTGTCAGGGTGATGATTCGCCTCTCCTTCAGCGCCGGCTTCAACTTGCAATTGATGCCGTGTCGTCTTGGGCCACCGATCATGGCTTCAAGTTCTCTACTTCTAAGACTTGTGCCATCACTTTTACGCGGAAACGGGTTGTTCTTCGCCCCTCTTTGTCACTTTATGGTCATCTCCTTGAATACAAAGATTCCACAAAGCTTTTGGGGTTATTCCTTGACACTCGGTTGTCTTGGTCTCCCCATATCTCTTACCTCCGTGTTGAGTGCTCTAAGGCCCTTACCCTCCTTCGGGTCTTGTCCCATACTTCTTGGGGAGCAGATAGGCGCACTCTCCTTGCTTTACATTCCTCTCTTGTCCTGTCTAAGCTCGATTATGGTTGCCCTGCTTACTCGTCTGCTTCTTCTTCTACTCTTCGCCGTCTTGATGCTTTGCACCATACTGGGTTGCGCCTCAGTTCTGGTGCCTTTCGTTCGACTCCCGTCCTTAACTTGTATGTTGACACTGGCTTCCTGTCTCTCCAGGACTGCCGTGATCGCTACTGTCTTCGCTATCTTGCGCGGTCCTTACAACATCCTTCCTCTCGCCTCTGTCGTGCTTTAACTTTTACCCCTCCTGCGGTTCCTGTTCCACATCACCACCTCCCTCTTTCTGTCCGGTTATCTCGCCTCCAGGATTCTCTTTCCGTTCGTATTTCTAATGTTTCTCCTCGAGTTGTTCCTTCTTTGCCCCCGTGGAGAGTCCCTCTTCCGCGGTTTTGTACTTCCTTGACCCGTATCACTAAAGCTTTTACCCCTCCTACGGTTCTAAAACGCCTTTTCCTTGAGCACTTTTCTTCTCACTCCCGCTCCGTTTCTGTCTTCACCGATGGGTCTAAGTCGGCGGACGGTGTTGGAAAAACTGTTGTTTTTCCTGATCGCACTTATATGTGTCGCTTACCTCCGGAGACTAGTATCTTTACTGCGGAACTTTATGCTATTCTCTATGCTCTTCGTCTCCTGATTTCTCGTCGTCAGTCCTCCTTTTTAGTTGTTGTTGACTCTCGTAGTGCCCTCATGGCTCTCGGGTCCTTTAATCCGGTTCATCCAGTAGTTGTCGAGATCCAGCATTGGCTGTTTCTTGTTCACAGTAAATTTAAGTCGGTTGAGTTTTGTTGGGTTCCCAGCCATATTGGTGTGTCTTTAAATGAGCATGCGGATGCTGCCGCCAAGGAAGCTGTCCGCTCTTGTCCCATCTCTCGTAAAGGCATTCCGTATTCCGACTTTTACCCGGTTATCCATTCCTCAGTCCTTACCCGTTGGCAGGCTTCTTGGTTGTCTGTTACTGGTAACAAGCTACGTACTCTTAAATGTTGTGTTTCCTCGTGGCCGTCCTCCTTCCACCGTAACCGGCGGTGGGAAACAGCTCTGGCGAGATTGCGTATTGGCCATACTCGCTTAACCCATGGTCACTTGATGGAGCGCCGCCCTGCTCCTTATTGTCCTAGTTGCATTGTCCCTCTTACGGTCGTGCATGTCCTTCTTGAATGCCCTGACTTCCAGGACGAGCGTGTGTCTTGCTTTCCGACCGCCCCTCGCGGTCACCTGTCCCTCAATAGAATTCTTGGTGACTCGGATACTTTTGATATCATTCGCCTTATGCGTTTTTGTTCTCGTATTGGCATCCTTGGTGATATTTAGCGCCCTCTGATTATTTTGCGCATTTGATGGTGCTACATAGCCTTCCCGGTTTGGTGCCTTCTTTTGATAATTACTTACTTACTTGTGAAATTGTGCTCCAAGTTTTTTTAATGTTGCTCTTTATTTGGGATAATTTATCTTCGTAGTATTTAGTTTTGGCTCGTCTAATTATCTTAGATAGCAATAACGAGTAATTCTTTGAGAATTCTTTGGAGACAATTCCTAACCTATACTTCTTCTCAAGGTCATGTTTTTTATTAATGGATTTAAGTATTCCCTTTGTAAGCCAGGGATTGTTAAGCCTTTTGGTTGTGACTTGTTTCGTTAGCATAGGACAGTGCGTGTTATAAAGGCTAAGAGTTTTTTGAAGAAAAGATTGCACTGCTAGGTTGATGTCCCCTATGTTACCTAACTCGGACTCCCAGTTGACATTATCAGCAGCAGCCTAAAGCTTAACTCCCTTGACTCAAGAGGTGGTTTGTTAATGTTAGTTAAGAGAAATGTGGGGTAAAGGTCTGTAGTGCTATCGGTGATTATACCTGAAGTAAGCGGAGAGGTTATGTTGGTCCAGATGTGATCTAGAGTCGTAGCAGTACTATCAGTGATTCTAGTAGGTCTAGTGATTAACGGTATGAGGAAGCAGGAATTCATACAGTTGAGGAAGCTAACAGCAGTAGGGTGTTCAGGCTCGCAGAGGTCAATATTAAAGTCCCCTGCGATAATTAGATGGTTTTTGTTCAGTCTGTTATCTAGTATTAGATTTCTAAGGTTTGAGTTGAATTCGGACACATCAGTGTTAGGAATTCTATAGACTGCACCCACAGACAGGAACGCTCGGCACCCTTGACTCTGAAGCTGGCAAAGATATACTCCCCACAGCAGTCTCTAGTTCTAATTACTTTTAAGCATGTTAGTTCTTGGTGGTAGTAAAGAGCAGTACCACCACCTCTCTGAATTTGACGAAAGTTGTGAATTGCCGAGTAGTTAGTCATGTTAAAGAGTTGAGTAGTATCCTCTTTCAACCACGTTTCAGTAAGTATAATAAAAGAGAATTTGTTGTCAATAGTTTCAATCAAGGCACTAACATCATCGACGTGTTTACCTAGGGATCTAACGTTCAAGTTGATTACAGAGATATTGTGATTAAGTGTTAATCTAATCTAATCTAATCTTTGATCTAAACATATCAAAAAAAGTTTCAAAAACTGTGGGCATTCTTTCTAAGATCAGATATTATGTACCACGCCCTGCCCTGGTGACTCTCTATTACTCCCTTATCTATCCATATCTCAACTATGGTATTTGTGCTTGGGGCTCTACTACCCAAAATCACTTACGTCCTCTAATTACTCAACACAAAGCTGCTATTAGGACAATATCCAATTCTGGCCCCAGACATCACTCGGTACCCCTATTCAAATCCCTGAATATGTTAGACATTAAGTCACTGCACATTCTCTCATGTGTACTATACATATACAAAACGCTAAATTGTAATGCCAATCCTGATCTCAAAAGCTTCATAGAAGATTGTAACAGAACCCATGAGCACCACACCAGAAATAAATACAGTTTTGATATTCCTAGAGTACGACTGAATCAAACCAGAAATGCTCTACAAATCAAGGGGCCCAGGATGTGGAATGACCTTCCCAACCATGTTAAAGACAGTACCTCTCTCAACCAGTTTAAGTTAAAAACGAAGCTATACCTAATAAATTCCCTGTAACCTACCTTACCTCTCTATTGTCAACCCATGTATGTTTTTTTTTTTTTGTTTGTTTTACAATTCAACGCTGTTTTAATGTAATTTTCTGTAATAATTTGTAATTGTATTTGTGCTGTTTTTCAACAATGTTCCCCCCTCTTTTACCTCTATTTTTATTTGTACTCAAAGCATTTTTTTCTTTTTACCCATTAGTTTTAAGCTTTAGTCAGTAGTGTTTTTTCCTGCCCGAAACGCTTTGCGTAATAGTGGCTTTAGGCATTGTATGTACTAGCTCTTATCTATAAAGCCAACAAACTTTGTAAAATCTCTTTATGTATGTACCTTTGCCTAAATAAAAATTATTATTATTATTATTATTATTAATACATTGTTTACATCATGTGCTGTACAATATCTGCAATTTTGATCACTGAAGTGATGATTGTCATAGATAGTGGATAAGAGGTTTAGTTCTGGGTCTATACTTGTCTGCATAAAAAGGCTGTTTGCAGGAAAACAAGACAAGAATGGCAAATTACAAAATAGAAAACAAAGAAAAAAGTAGAATAAAAATTCTATAGTAATATAAACTTAATGGTAATTTAAGCAATTAAAACTTAATGGTAATTTAAGTAATAAAAACTTAATGGTAATTTAAGTAATTAAAACTTAATGGTAATTTAAGTAATAAAAACTTAATGGTAATTTAAGTAATAAAAACTTAATGGTAATTTAAGTAATAAAAACTTAATGGTAATTTAAGTAATAAAAACTTAATGGGAACTAGGAATGTAAAAAATGAACTAGAATAATAAATAACAATAGATGACCAAAAAAGTAAAAAAGCAATTATGAAATCTATAAAATGAAAAGCTTGCTTACTATACTATTATAAGTACACTATAGTTGAATACTAAAGTTACACTAAAACAAACTGAGGTAGTGTAAATAGAGATACACTCAGGAACACTGGATAATGAAGTTAATACTAGAGGACACAGGCAAAGCCAGTGTACTATGGAACATGGGAGTAAAAAGAAAAAAGACAATAATAAAGATGACAATATATTTTTTTTTTTTTTTAACTAAAGTTAAAACCTTTTGAAAGGAAAGGCAGAGCTAAAGTACACAAAGGTAGTTAAATGAGATTATAATTTGAATTCAGGCTATACAGCAGTTATCCTACAGTCACTGAGGAAAGAATTAAGGTGAGCTTCAGTGGTTATTGAATAGGTTTTTCCAGTGTCAGTCCTCCTAGCTATAATTTTACCATCTCGCACAAAACAGTGTTTAATTGTAGGGGAATTTTTGCAGAAGCCACGCAGTTTAAAAAAGAGATTTTGCCTGAACCTGATCAAACATTCATTCACATAAACAGTGGATTTACTAGCGACTGCAGATGAGATAAGGTCAGACTTGCGGGAGCAACTATCTAGTTTTATTTGTATTCTCCTGTTATTTGTACCAGATGATTTGGTACCCACTCTATAAGCTGCTTTGATGTCATTTTTTTGGATTGAATACCTTAACTTATCCTGCAATACCTTGATCACGATGGCAGCACAGTCTTCTCCATCAGTTTCTTGGGGAAAATCACGTGAAGAGATAATTACAGACTCAAGTAGTTTATGTTGGTCTGTCTCGTCTTGGGTAACAGTGTGTTGTTGTTGTAGGTTGTTCAGATGGTTCTCAAACTGTTGCAATATTTCTTCCTGTTTTTTTAGTGGTTTCATCTGGATTAAAGTTAGTAACTGTGTTCTTGAGAAGGTTTAATTCTTGTTCGAGGTGGACAACTTTGGTAGATAGATCTTGATTGTTCTTGAGTAAGGCTCCAGCTTCATTCTGCAAAGATAATAATGAGCCTTGCAGGTTCATTATTAAGGCCGACTGCTCTTTGATTACTGTCATTTGATCTTCATGTACTTGAGTTAATAACTTGAGCCAAGGGTTATCAGCAAGGCGCTTGAAGTCAGAACAAGGGGTAGCTGCTCGTTTAAGGAGGTCCATATGGCTACATAATAGTTGCATGGCCCGTGTCGGAGATGGCGCTGCGCCCAGCTGAGATTGTTTGTTATTGTTGACGGGGGGAGAGTCGGTACCCCCCACGGCGGCCACCGAGGGGGAGATAGCTGAACTAATCATGTTGCTAGCCTGGCTAGTAGGGTTATTCTTGTTTGGTGTGCTATCTTTCTTAAGGGTCTTACTGGTCTTACTTTGCATGGTAGCAGGATAAATGTAGGCAGGAACAAATAGGGAAGACTCGTTGATAGGCAGCAGTGAACGTCGGGTACAGCTTTCTAGCTCCAGGGAGCAACACCAGTGAGGTCGAAATAAGAGAATACGGGTTGGTCTTGTTGGTTTTTTCAATCACATTTGGGTCACTGTGTACTTAGCTGCCTTCGGGTGATGCTACATCATTTGTTGGTAGCTGAGAGCTCAAGGATCAGTTGATAAAAGAGGAGGGAGGGCAGGGCCGACAGGTACGTGTTGTTGACGTTCGTTCGTTCGATGGGTTGGGACGATATATATATATATATATTGTGATGATAATCTCTTTCAAGAGAGATTGAGCCTGCTCTTCCCTATATCATTCACGTCATTTTACAAGTACAAGATACTATATTGAAGATACGTTCACTAGTATCGCCAAACGTTTTGCCCAGGAAGCAAAGCGTACCTTGCACCACCCGACACGCCGGCTCCCCGCCCACCGTCAACGAGCAAACTACCCATTCTCCGCCTGCCTGCTCCTGATTGGCTGGTGTATCGCTGACAACACCTGCACTCACGCCCCCTACCTGAGTCGACGTCTGGGCCAGCTCATGCCGTACTCCTCAGAATATCTCTGTGCTCTTAGAAGTTGACATCTCTCTCTGGTAGACTAAGCCCTGGCTGCCGTGTACTAAGGGAGGTGGCAGCTTTAGCCAGTATTCTCAGCACCTGATTAATATTATTATTGTCTTGCACTTCATTTTATATTAGAGTAAATTTCACATTCATTAATTATTCATGTTGTGTTGTTTGTTGACTTGTTTTGAATTTTACGTAAGCCAAGGGATTGTCTTTGTTCATATCTATATCTATATATATATATATATATATATATATATATATATATATATATATATATATATATATATATATATATATATATATATATATATATATATATGTCGTACCTAGTAGCCAGAACTCACTTTTCAGCCTACAATGCAAGGCCCGATTTGCCTAATAAGCCAAGTTTTCCTGAATTAATATATTTTCTCTAATTTTTTTCTTATGAAATGATAAAGCTACCCATTTCATTATGTAAGAGGTCAATTTTTTTTTATTGGAGTTAAAATTAACGTAGATATATGACTGAACCTAACCAACCCTACCTAACCTAACCTAACCTATCTTTATAGGTTAGGTTAGGTTAGGTAGCCGAAAAAGTTAGGTTAGGTTAGGTTAGGTAGGTTAGGTAGTCGAAAAGCAATTAATTCATGAAAACTTGGCTTATTAGGCAAATCGGGCCTTGCATAGTAGGCTGAGAAGTGCGTTCTGGCTACTAGGTACGACATATATATATATATATATATATATATATATATATATATATATATATATATATATATATATATATATATATATATATATATATATATATATGTCGTACCTAGTAGCCAGAACGCACTTCTCAGCCTACTATGCAAGGCCCGATTTGCCTAATAAGCCAAGTTTTCATGAATTAATTGTTTTTCGACTACCTAACCTACCTAACCTAACCTAACCTAACTTTTTCGGCTACCTAACCTAACCTAACCTATAAAGATAGGTTAGGTTAGGTTAGGTAGGGTTGGTTAGGTTCGGTCATATATCTACGTTAATTTTAACTCCAATAAAAAAAAATTGACCTCATACATAATGAAATGGGTAGCTTTTTCATTTCATAAGAAAAAAATTAGAGAAAATATATTAATTCAGGAAAACTTGGCTTATTAGGCAAATCGGGCCATGCATAGTAGGCTGAGAAGTGTATTCTGGCTACTAGGTACGACATATATATATATATATATATATATATATATATATATATATATATATATATATATATATATATATATATATATATATATGATGAATTAGAAACTTCAGACTTACATGCTGCATGCAAACAGATTTTTCTGTGATGCAGTTTTTTGGTATTGGAAACTATTCAGCACTACGACTCACAGAGCAACTCAATTCTTACAAAGTTTCTTGATTTCTCCAAGGACTTTGACAAAGCATACCACACCACACTTTTCAAAGAATTGCTGAAAAGAAAAGTATGACCTGCAATCACTAGATGCTCATATATTTCTTATCAGGTAAGCTAAGATGTTGTGAAAGGGAGTGTGTTCTATTCTAGAATGGGTCAAACAAAGAGCTGTGTTTAGTCTTTTATATTTTTATTTTTTTTGCTGTCTAACTTTATCGACCTGTAGAGAGTTAAAAATAAGTAGAGCAGGCTGTCATATAATGTTTTTTCATCAACCAACCACCAAAGAGGCTATGATTTTTTTTTAGAAATATATGAATTATTTAGTGCTGAATACAACCCTACGTTCGATCCTGGTAAATGTTCACCATCTATGAACACAACATAGCCACCCCGGGATACGTCGTTCCAGCACCAGTAGCTCACTTGCTACTATCAACACTTCACTGTCTTCAACGACCAGGTCCTTTCTTGTTCCGACCGAAACAAGCCTTGCGTTCCTGAGGACTGCACCCAATCACTTAGGGTGGAGGGTAGGTTATCTTGAGGTTATCTTGAGATGATTTCGGGGCTCTAGTGTCCCCGCGGCCCGGTCCTCGACCAGGCCTCCATCCCCAGGAAGCAGCCCGTGACAGCTGACTAACACCCAGGTACCTATTTTACTGCTAGGTAACAGGGGCATAGGGTGAAAGAAACTCTGCCCATTGTTTCTCGCCGGCGCCTGGGATCGAACCCAGGACCACAGGATCACAAGTCCAGCGTGCTGTCCGCTCGGCCGACCGGCTCCCGTCGTAGAGCGACAGTCTCGCTTCATGCAGGTCGCTGCTCAATTCCCGATCGTTTAAGTGGTTGGGAACCATTCATTTCCCCACCACATTCCAAAATCCTTATCTTGATACCTTCCCAGTGTTATATAGTAACAATGGCTTGGTGTACTTTGTTGATAGTTCCTTTCCCTTCCCTTGTTAATGACTGCCCTTGCTCGCCACTCCATGTGGACTGCATTTCGCCGTCCAACGTATCTCTCACATATTCTGAGGAAAGAAACTCCTTTAGTACGAAGGAAGCTACACGATCTGCGATCGACAGATGTGTTAACATCGTTACAGTGAAAGACTATTGTAGCTAAAATAGGCTATTGCGGGTGTAATGCAGCTGTAGCAGGTGTGAATCAGCTCTGAAGGGTTTGGTCCAGCTATTGTGGGTGTTCTCCAGCTATAGTGGGTGTTCACCAGCTATTGTGGGTGTTCACCAGCTATGGTGGGTGTTCACCAGCTATAGTGGGTGTTCACCAGCTATTGTGGGTGTTCACCAGCTATGGTGGGTGTTCACCAGCTATAGTGGGTGTTCACCAGCTATAGTGGGTGTTCACCAGCTATGGTGGGTGTTCACCAGCTATTGTGGGTGTTCACCAGCTATGGTGGGTGTTCACCAGCTATGGTGGGTGTTCACCAGCTATAGTGGGTGTTCACCAGCTATGGTGGGTGTTCACCAGCTATGGTGGGTGTTCACCAGCTATTGTGGGTGTTCACCAGCTATGGTGGGTGTTCACCAACTATGGTGGGTGTTCACCAGCTATAGTGGGTGTTCACCAGCTATTGTGGGTGTTCACCAGCTATGGTGGGTGTTCACCAGCTATTGTGGGTGTTCACCAGCTATTGTGGGTGTTCACCAGCTATGGTGGGTGTTCACCAGCTATGGTGGGTGTTCACCAGCTATTGTGGGTGTTCACCAGCTATGGTGGGTGTTCACCAGCTATTGTGGGTGTTCACCAGCTATGGTGGGTGTTCACCAGCTATGGTGGGTGTTCACCAGCTATGGTGGGTGTTCACCAGCTATGGTGGGTGTTCACCAGCTATTGTGGGTGTTCACCAGCTATGGTGGGTGTTCACCAGCTATAGTGGGTGTTCACCAGCTATTGTGGGTGTTCACCAGCTATGGTGGGTGTTCACCAGCTATGGTGGGTGTTCACCAGCTATAGTGGGTGTTCACCAACTCTGATAACTGTGCACCAGCTGTGATGAGTATGGACCAGCTGTGATGAGTATGGACCAGGTGTGATGAGTGTGGACCAGCTGTGATGAGTGTGGACCAGCTGTGATGAGTGTGGACCAGGTGTGATGAGTGTGGACCAGCTGTGATGAGTATGGACCAGGTGTGATGAGTATGGACCAGGTGTGATGAGTATGGACCAGGTGTGATGAGTATGGACCAGATGTGATGAGTGTGGACCAGCTGTGATGAGTATGGACCAGGTGTGATGAGTATGGACCAGGTGTGATGAGTGTGGACCAGCTGTGATGAGTATGGACCACGTGTGATGAGTATGGACCAGATGTGATGAGTGTGGACCAGGTGTGATGAGTGTAGACCAGCTGTGATGAGTATGGACCAGCTGTGATGAGTATGGACCAGGTGTGATGAGTATGGACCAGGTGTGATGAGTGTGGACCAGGTGTGATGAGTATGGACCAGGTGTGATGAGTGTGGACCAGCTGTGATGAGTATGGACCAGGTGTGATGAGTATGGACCAGGTGTGATGAGTGTGGACCAGGTGTGATGAGTGTGGACCAGGTGTGATGAGTATGGACCAGGTGTGATGAGTATGGACCAGGTGTGATGAGTATGGACCAGGTGTGATGAGTGTGGACCAGCTGTGATGAGTATGGACCAGGTGTGATGAGTATGGACCAGGTGTGATGAGTGTGGACCAGGTGTGATGAGTGTGGACCAGGTGTGATGAGTATGGACCAGCTGTGATGAGTATGGACCAGCTGTGATGAGTATGGACCAGGTGTGATGAGTATGGACCAGGTGTGATGAGTGTGGACCAGGTGTGATGAGTGTGGACCAGGTGTGATGAGTGTGGACCAACTGACTACAGATGTATGGTGACCAACAGGTACGGGACGATAAGCTACCCCGGCGCCACCATGACAGCGGCCGGCTGCGAGGACATGATCCGTGACCTCCGTCATCACAGAGTGAAGGTGGAGCAGTTTGTGGTCCCTCGCGCCATCCCTCTCTCCGACCACCAGCTGGACCACCTCATTACCCTTGCTAGGACCATGCGCGGGTCTTACTTCTGGAGGTGAGTCTCTCTCTCTCTCTTACTTCAGTCATCACTGCCACCATTACTACCACCACTACACCTACAACACTACTGCCACCTACAACACTACTGCCACCTACAACACTACTGCCACCATTACTACCACAACTACACCAACAACACTACTGCCACCATTACTACCACAACTACACCAACAACACTACTGCCACCATTACTACCACCACTACACCTACAACACTACTGCCACCACTACACCTACAACACTACTGCCACCTACAACACTACACCTACAACACTACTGCCACCATTACTACCACCACTACACCAACAACACTACTGCCACCATTACTACCACAACTACACCAACAACACTACTGCCACCATTACTACCACAACTACACCAACAACACTACTGCCACCATTACTACCACCACTACACCTACAACACTACTGCCACCATTACTACCACCACTACACCTACAACACTACTGCCACCATTACTACCACCACTACACCTCCAACACTACTGCCACCACTACACCTACAACACTACTGCCACCATTACTACCATCACTACACCTCCAACACTACTGCCACCATTACTACCATCACTACACCTCCAACACTACTGCCACAACTACACCTACAACACTACTGCCACTATTACTACCACCACTACACCTCCAACACTACTGCCACCATTACTACCATCACTACACCTCCAACACTACTGCCACAACTACACCTACAACACCACTGCCACCATTACTACCATCACTACACCTCCAACACTACTGCCACCATTACTACCACCACTACACCTCCAACACTACTGCCACCACTACACCTACAACACTACTGCCACCATTACTACCACCACTACACCTACAACACTACTGCCACCATTACTACCATCACTACACCTCCAACACTACTGCCACAACTACACCTACAACACCACTGCCACCATTACTACCATCACTACACCTCCAACACTACTGCCACCATTACTACCACCACTACACCTCCAACACTACTGCCACCACTACACCTACAACACTACTGCCACCATTACTACCATCACTACACCTCCAACACTACTGCCACAACTACACCTACAACACCACTGCCACCATTACTACCATCACTACACCTACAACACTACTGACACCATTACTACCACCACTACACCTCCAACACTACTACCACCACTACACCTCCAACACTACTGCCACCACTACACCTACAACACTACTGCCACCATTACTACCATCACTACACCTCCAACACTACTGCCACAACTACACCTACAACACTACTGCCACTATTACTACCATCACTACACCTCCAACACTACTCCCACAACTACACCTACAACACTACTGCCACTATTACTACCACCACTACACCTACAACACTACTGCCACCATTACTACCATCACTACACCTCCAACACTACTGCCACAACTTCACCTACAACACTACTGCCACTATTACTACCATCACTACACCTCCAACACTACTGCCACAACTACACCTACAACACTACTGCCACTATTACTACCATCACTACACCTACAACACTACTGCCACCATTACCATCACCCACACTCCTCCAACACCATTACCTGCCACCATTACCATCACCAACACTCCTCCAACACTACTGCCACCATTACCACCACCAACACTCCTCCAACACTACTGTTATGAGGGGCAGGTGGTTGTTCTGTGAGGGCCAATAGCTAAAGTCAAGAAATTCCTAAAATATTGGAAATACGTACGCCCGGCCCCCAGGGAAGATCAATCCCAGCAATTAATAAGTGAAAGTCTGTTGTCTACGGTTAATCACCTACTCCACTCCAAACTGGATGAAAGGATCCTCCTAAACTTTATCCTTATTTATTAAATCCTCTAATAACCCCCATATACAAAACTACAATCAATTACTTTACCACTCTACTTTACGTTAAAATCCTTGCACCCACATAGGCAGGATGCAAAACTTACAAACTGCAACTAGAGTAAAGACTACTTTTCCTGAAGGGACACTTGTAAACACATATAGGTAGCACTTGCAAATAAGACAGGTGGTCGGTCACCTTAAACCACCCCTCTTAAGTGGGGCTCAAACCCTGGCTTAAGGAGTCACCACTAAATAACCTAGAACTCGGTGGCATTTAATACTATACACAAGAAGTAGGTACTTAGCTTATACACAGGTTACGGAGAGAAAAGAGAGGAGGAGGAGGATAAACAGAACCCACATGGTCGTGTGTGACCGCACTGAGCACCAGCCAGCCAGAGAAGAACGAGCAGGAGCGCTCTCAAGATCGCTGCCTTGAGAGATACTCAACTGATCGTACAGCACCAAATATACGTCTTCACAGACATTCATTACTAGGTACTTTAACATTTCTCAGAATAGCTAATAACTAGCTCTATATTATATATTATATAATTAACCCAAGAGTTTTCCAGCTCTGTGAGCAACAAGGATATTCCTACGTCTGACAGAGAAGACGGAAACAAAACACATCAGGGGTATGAAATGCCCTGAATATAAGTAACTGTAAATTAAATATCCATCTTACATAATACAATCCTATCAATCTATATAAATAAAAATGGAAATGTTCATTTGTTCAAAATCGCTAATCTCCGTAAGTTCTTCACCGATTGCGTTGAAATTTTCACACAACGTTCCATTTATATACATACTATATAGATGTCACGTCTGTGACGGAAAAAAAACATGATTTAAAAAATAACAGTTTTTTTCATGTGAGGGAAATCTTCGAAACCTCTTCACCGATTTCTTTGAAATTTTTACACAACGTTGCATTCGAATAGGCGAGTGTTTTTAAATACCTACTATATAAATACCTCACCTGTGACAGGAAAAAACATGTTTTTTTTTTTTTAAAAGCGCCCTCTGTTGGATGTCAGAGCAACACATGCTGTGATCTACAAAAGTTCTTCACTGATTTCTTTGAAACTTTGACACAACGTTCCATTCGAATATGTGCATGTTTTTATATATCTACTATTTTAATGCCACACCTGTGACAGGTAAAAACATGCTTTTTTTGAAAAACAGCGCCATCTGTTGCATGTAAGAGCAACACACGCTAGGCAAAATATGTTACGATTCCATTTCAATGTTTTCAATTGCATTGATATATTGAATTTTCATAAAATTTTGATTTATTTTCATTTTGATTTAATTATTTTATGTGACATTGCATTGGAATTGAGCTGCGTTGTTTACCATACCGTTCATTTCGTGAGTATAGTTTATTTGTTTCTTTCATTGTTTTTCATTTCGTTTTTTTAACACTTCTTCTTATTTTTCAGTGCAATTGGTGGTGAAATTGAGCTGTGTCGATTTATCTGCGTTTGAATTGAAATTTTGTTAATATTTTTTGTTTTTGTTTTGAAAACAAGAAAATGGACAACACGTTAATTTCACAGCTGCAAATGTGCAACAAACAGCTATGAATCCACCGGCTACAACGTTAACTGCTTTCTTCACGTTATGTCAAAATGACGCGTTTGCGAAAATACTGCTGTATTCGGAAGTGCCTACATATTATACGTGGAATGCCAGTAGAAAATCATATGAACGACGCAAACGAGGAGAGCGAGTCGACGGACGACCTGGCATATTCAAATAAACTACGATAGGCAGACTGTACATTGTGCATCCCAATCAAGATCAATGCTTCTTTCTTCGTATGTTGTTGGTAAATGTGACCGGTCCAACGGCTTTCCAGCAATTGAGATTTGTCAACGGTGCAACACATGCCACTTCCCGTAGTGTATATCAAGCTCTCAATTTATTGGAGAACGACTGACACTGGGATGTATGCATTAATATGCGTCCAACACGTCACATCCAAATCAAATTCGTGCATTGTTTGTAATCAAATTGACCACCGACTCTCCTTCATCTCCAACAGAGTTATGGGAGAAATATAAATCGCACATGGCTGAAGTGTATTTGTATCGAACAGTCCGTCGAATATGCAAGGAAAATTAAAATATGAACATGGATTTCACAGCAAAAATGTACAACGAAGCGTTGATAATAATTGAAGATTTGTGCTTAGAAATCGTGAACAAGGTTTTCTAGCAATTAGAAATGCCATCACCGAATCGATCTGCTACTGCTTCGTTCGATGTAGAATTGTGTCGTGAACAAAGTTACAACACGGGTGATCTGTTGTCGTATGTGCACTCAAATATTCCTAATCTAACGCTAGAGCGAAAAGGCATCTACAGTCAAATAATTCAAACTGTCAGTAATGTGCTTGGAGATATCTTCTTAGATGCGCCAGGAGGAACTGGTAAAAGCTTCCTAATTAGATTAATTCTGGCAACATTTCGATCCCAAAATGGTCTAACCGTAGCTCTTGCATCGTTCGGAATAGCTGCGACATTGCTACCAGGTGGAAGAACTGCTACTTCGGCTTTGAAATTGCCATTGAACATGCAATTCATTGAAACTCCCACGTGCAACATTTCCAAAGCATCCGGCATAGGAAAAGTATTTGCAGAAATGCAAACTTATTGTTTGGGATGAATGCATAATGGCCCCAAAAAAATCGATCGAGGCTCTTGATCGATCATTGCAAGATTTGCGTGGAAACATCAGACCATTTGGGACCGCATTAATATTGTTTGCAGATTTCAGGCAAACATTACCTGTAATTCCTCGATCGACACCAGCGGACGAAATAAATGCTGGGCTGAAATACTTTACTTTGTGGCGCCACATAAAGACATTTAAATTAACCACAAATATGTGTGTCCAGCTGCAAAATGGTAAATCAGCCGAGATATTCTCACAACAATTTTTGGTAATTGGGAACGTAAACGTGCCGGTAGATCTGACCTCAGGACGAATTTCATTGCCTCATAACTAATACAATTTAGTGACGTCAAAAGAAGAATTAGTTGAAAAAGTATTTCCCAATATTCAAACCAATTATATGAATGACGATTGGCTGAGTGAACGAGCTATTCTTGTGGCCAAGAACAAAGTCGTCTACGAACTTAACAATATTATTCAGTCTAACATTCAGAGCGAGGCAGTCACATGCAAGTCCGTCGACACTGTTGAAGAAGCAGATGAAGCGGTTATTGATCCAACAGAATTTTTTAAATCACTCGATCTGCCAGGGATATCACCACACGTACTGCAATTGAAAATCGGCGTGCCAATTATCATGTTGCGAAATATCAACCAGCCAAAACTTTGCAACGCCACGCGGCTTGCAGTAAAAAAAAAAAAGTGTGTGTATGTGGGTGTGTGTGAGTGTGTGTGTGTGTGTGTGTGTGTGTGTGTGTGTGTGTGTGTGTGTGTGTGTGTGTGTGTGTGTGTGTGTGTGTGTGAGTGTGTGTGTGTGTGTGTGTGTGTGTGTGTGTGTGTGTGTGTGTGTGTGTGTGTGTGTGTGTGTGTGTGTGTGGGTGTGTGTGTGTGTGGGTGTGTGTGTGTGTGTGTGTGTGTGTGTGTATGTGGGTGTGTGTGAGTGTGTATGTGTGTGTGTGTGTGTGTGTGTGTGTGTGTGTGTACTCACCTATATGTACTCACCTATATGTGCTTGCAGGATCGAGCATTGACTCTTGGATCCCGCCTTTCGAGCATCGGTTGTTTACAGCAATGACTCCTGTCCAATTTCCCTATCATACCTGGTTTTAAAATTATGAATAGTATTTGCTTCCACAACCTGTTCCTGAAGTGCATTCCATTTTCCCACTACTCTCACGCTAAAAGAAAACTTCCTAACATCTCTGTGACTCATCTGAGTTTCAAGCTTCCATCCATGTCCTCTCGTTCTGTTACTATTCCGTGTGAACATTTCGTCTATGTCCACTCTGTCAATTCCTCTGAGTATCTTATACGTTCCTATCATGTCCCCCCTCTCCCTTCTTCTTTCTAGTGTCGTAAGGCACAGTTCCCTCAGGCGCTCTTCATACCCCATCCCTCGTAGCTCTGGGACGAGTCTCGTTGCAAACCTCTGAACCTTTTCCAGTTTCATTATATGCTTCTTCAGATGGGGACTCCATGATGAGGCGGCATACTCTAAGACTGGCCTTACGTAGGCAGTGTAAAGCGCCCTAAATGCCTCCTTACTTAGGTTTCTGAATGATGTTCTAACTTTTGCCAGTGTAGAGTACGCTGCTGTCGTTATCCTATTAATATGTGCCTCAGGAGATAGATTAGGTGTTACGTCCACCCCCAGGTCTCTTTCACGCATCGTTACAGGTAGGCTGTTCCCCTTCATTGTGTACTGTCCCTTTGGTTTCCTATCTCCTAGTCCCATTTCCATAACTTTACATTTGCTCGTGTTGAATTCTAGTAGCCATTTCTCTGACCATCTCTGCAATCTGTTCAGGTCCTCTTGGAGGATCCTGCAATCCTCATCTGTCACAACTCTTCTCATCAACTTTGCATCATCCGCAAACATCGACATGTAGGACTCTACGCCTGTAAACATGTCGTTAACATATACAAGAAATAGAATTGGTCCCAGCACCGATCCTTGTGGTACTCCACTTGTTACTGTTCGCCAGTCCGACTTCTCGCCCCTTACCGTAACTCTTTGGCTCCTTCCTGTTAGGTAGTTCCTTATCCATTCTAGGACCTTTCCCCCCACCCCCGCCTGCCTCTCGAGCTTGAACAGCAGTCTCATGTGCGGTACTGTATCAAAGGCTTTTTGGCAGTCCAGAAATATGCAGTCTGCCCAACCATCTCTGTCCTGTCTTATCCTCGTTATTTTATCATAGAATTCCAGAAGGTTTGTTAGGCACGATTTCCCTGTCCAGAACCCATGTTGATGTTTGTTCACAAACCTAATGTTCTCCAGGTGTGCAACCAGTCGTAGCCTAATTATTCTTTCCAGTATTTTACAGGGGATGCTTGTCAGTGATACAGGTCTGTAGTTAAGTGCCTCCTCCCTATCTCCTTTCTTGAAGATCGGCACGACATTTGCCTTCTTCCAGCAACTGGGCAATTCTCCTGACATAAGTGACTCATTAAAGATCATTGCCAGAGGCACGCTGAGGGCCTGTGCTGCTTCTTTTAGTATCCACGGTGATACTTTGTCTGGTCCAACTGCTTTAGTTGCATCTAGAGTTGTCAACTGTTTCATTACCTCCTCTGCTGTCACCTCTATATCTGATAGTCTTTCATCTAGGGTAACCCCTTCCAACAATGGGAGCTGCTCAGGCTCGGTAGTGAACACTCCATGGAAACTGGCATTCAGTGCCTCGCAGATTTCCTTGTCACTTTCAGTATATGCCCCCTCTGTCTTCCTTAGTCTTGTCACTTGGTCGTTCACCGACATTTTTCTTCTTATATGACTGTGTAGTAACTTAGGTTGTTTTTTCGCTTTGATTGCAATATCGTTCTCATAGTCCCTTTCCGATGTTCGTCTTATGTTAATGTAATCGTTCCTAGCTCTGTTGTATCTGCTTCTGTTGTCCTCTGTTCTTTGTCTTCTGTACTTCCTCCACTCCCGCCTGCTGGCCATTTTTGCTTCCTGACACTGTCTATTAAACCATGGGTTATTATATTCCTTCTTATTTTTTCCCTTTACCGTTGGTATAAATCTCTCTTCGGCCTCCTGGCATTTCTGTATGACTAGGTCCATCATATCTTGGACTGTTTTTCCTCTAATTTCTTCCTCCCACTGCACTTCACCCAGATAGTCCCTTATCCTCATATAGTCCCCTTTCCTGTAGTCAGCTCTCCTTTCCCAGATCTCTTGTCCCATGGTCATAATTTTGAATTCCATCATGTAGTCAAAGACTAGGACACAATGGTCACTGGCCCCTAGAGGTATTTCATGCTCTAAATTCTCGATATCTTCTACGTTCTGGGTGAAAATCAGGTCTAATAGGCTCGGTGCATCTCCTCCTCTTTCCCTTGTGTCTTCCTTCACATGTTGTGTCAGGAAATTCCTGTCTATAACATCTACTAATTTTGCTCCCCACGTTTCATCCCCTCCATGGGGATTCCTTGATTCCCAATTTATCTCTCCATGATTTAGGTCCCCCATGATCAGCAGCTTCGCTCTCATTCTGTGGGCTAGTGTTGCTGCCTTCTGCAGTTCATCTATACATGCTTTGTTGTTGTCATCATACTCCTGCCTGGGTCTTCTACTGTTTGGTGGGGGATTGTAGATTACCATGATCACAATCTTCCTCCCATCTACTGTCAGAGTTCCATGTATGAAGCTTGTGCACTCATTGGTAACTCGATTTCCCAGGTCTTCAAACTTCCATTTCCGCTTTATTAGGAGTGCTACTCCCCCTCCCTGTCTCTGTGTCCTCTCTTTTCGTATCACCTGGTACCCTTCAGGAAAGATTGCATCTGAGATCATGTCATTAATTTTAGTTTCCACAATTGCAACTATGTCAGGATCTGCTTCACTCACTCTTTCTTTTATCTCTTCTGCTTTATTAGATACCCCATCAGCATTGGTGTACCACACATTGGTGTGTGTGTGTGTGTGTGTGTGTGTGTGTGTGTGTGTGTGTGTGTGTGTGTGTGTGTGTGTGTGTGTGTACTCACCTAATTGTACTCACCTAATTGTGCTTGTGGGGGTTGAGCTCTGGCTCTTTGGTCCCGCCTCTCAACCGTCAATCAACTGGTGTACAGATTCCTGAGCCTATTGGGCTCTATCATATCTACATTTGAAACTGTGTATGGAGTCAGCCTCCACCACATCACTTCCTAATGCATTCCATTTACTAACTACTCTGACACTGAAAAAGTTCTTTCTAACGTCTCTGTGGCTCATTTGGGTACTCAGCTTCCACCTGTGTCCTCTTGTTCGCGTCCCACCAGTGTTGAATAGTTCATCCTTGTTTACCCGGTCGATTCCCCTGAGGATTTTGTAGGTTGTGATCATGTCCCCCCTTACTCTTCTGTCTTCCAGTGTCGTAAGGTGCATTTCCCGCAGCCTTTCCTCATAACTCATGCCTCTTAGTTCTGGGACTAGTCTAGTAGCATACCTTTGGACTTTTTCCAGCTTCGTCTTGTGCTTGACAAGGTACGGGCTCCATGCTGGGGCCGCATACTCCAGGATTGGTCTTATATATAAGGTGTACAAGATTCTGAATGATTCCTTACACAGGTTCCTGAACGCCGTTCTGATGTTAGCCAGCCTCGCATATGCCGCAGACGTTATTCTCTTTATGTGGGCTTCAGGAGACAGGTTTGGTGTGATATCAACTCCTAGATCTTTCTCTCTGTCTGTTTCATTAAGTACTTCATCTCCTATTCTGTATCCTGTGCCTGGCCTCCTGTTTCCACTGCCTAGTTTCATTACTTTGCATTTACTCGGGTTGAACTTCAACAGCCATTTGTTGGACCATTCACTCAGTCTATCCAGGTCATCTTGTAGCCTCCTACTATCATCCTCTGTTTCAATCCTCCTCATAATTTTTGCATCGTCGGCAAACATTGAGAGGAACGAATCTATACCCTCTGGGAGATCATTTACATATACCAGAAACAGTATCGGTCCAAGGACTGACCCCTGCGGGACTCCACTTGTGACGTCTCGCCAATCTGAGACCTCACCCCTCACACAGACTCGTTGTCTCCTGTTGCTTAGGTACTCCTCTATCCACCGGAGTACCTTCCCTCTCACTCCAGCCTGCATCTCCAACTTTCGCACTAGCCTCTTGTGTGGCACTGTATCAAAGGCTTTCTGACAATCCAAAAATATGCAGTCTGCCCACCCTTCTCTTTCTTGCCTTATTTTTGTTGCCTGGTCGTAGAATTCAAGTAACCCTATGAGGCAGGACCTGCCATCCCTGAACCCATGTTGATGCTGTGTTACAAAGTTCCTTCGCTCCAGATGCTCCACTAGTTTTTTTCGCACAATCTTCTCCATCAGCTTGCATGGTATGCAGGTTAGGGACACTGGCCTGTAGTTCAGTGCCTCCTGTCTATCCCCTTTCTTGTATATCGGGACTACGTTAGCTGCTTTCCAAATATCTGGCAGTTCCCCTGTTGCCAGTGATTTGTTATACACTATGGAGAGTGGTAGGCACAGTTCTCTTGCTCCTTCCTTTAGAACCCAAGGGGAGATTCCATCTGGGCCTATAGCCTTCGTCACGTCCAATTCTAGTAAACACTTCCTTACTTCCCCACTGGTAATCTCAAACTCTTCCAGTGGTTCCTGGTTAGCTATTCCCTCACTTACCTCTGGAATTTCTCCTTGCTCTAAGGTGAAGACCTCCTGGAATTTCTTATTCAATTCCTCACACACTTCCTTGTCATTTGTAGTGAATCCTTCCGCCCCTATCCTTAATCTCATAACCTGTTCCTTTACTGTTGTTTTTCTCCTAATGTGGCTATGCAACAATTTAGGCTGAGTCTTTGCCTTGCTTGCGATGTCATTTTCGTATTGTCTTTCTGCCTCTCTTCTCATCCTGACATATTCATTCCTGGCATTCTGGTATCTTTCTCTGCTCTCCAGTGTCCTGTTATTCCTATAGTTTCTCCATGCCCTTTTACTTTGCTGCTTAGCTAGCCTACATCTGATTAAACCATGGGTTTCTCATCTTCATTTCTCTGTTTTCCTTTTGGACTGGGACATACTTGTTTGCTGCGTCCTTGCACTTCTGCGTGATGTAATCCATCATAACTTGGGCCGTCTTTTCCCTGAGCTCTGTTTCACATGCTATATCTGTTAGGAATTTTCTTATCCCCTCATAGTTTCCCTTTCGGTATGCTAACCTTTTGGTTTCGGTATCCCTCCTCGAGTTCAATAACCCTTCTTCAATCAAGTACTCAAACACCAGTACACTGTGGTCGCTCATTCCTACTGGGTCCTCAAAACCGATTTCTCTTATGTCGGAGTCGTTCAGAGTGAAGACTAGGTCGAGTCTCGCTGGTTCGTCATTGCCTCTCATCCTTGTGGGTTCTCCGACATGCTGGGTTAAAAAGTTGCTTGTCACCACCTCCAATAGTTTGGCTCTCCACGTATCCTCGCCTCCATGCGGTTCCTTGTTCTCCCAGTCAATCTTTCCGTGATTGAAGTCGCCCATGATGAGCAGGTGGGATCTATTTCTACAGGCAGCAGAGGCTGCCCTCTCAATTATAGTGTTAACTGCCTTGTTGTTGTTTTCATGCTCTTGACTGGGTCTCCTGTCATTTGGTGGACAGTTGTATATTACTGCTACTACTATTCTTGGTCCTCCCATTGTTATGGTGCCTGCATATTGTCTCTGAACCCCTCACAGCCCGGGATAGCCATCTCCTTAAAACTCCATTCCCTTCTCATGAGTAGGGCCACTCCGCCTCCTCCCCAACCTTCCCTCTCTTTCCTTATTATTGTGTGTGTGTGTGTGTGTGTGTGTGTGTGTGTGTGTGTGTGTGTGTGTGTGTGTGTGTGTGTGTGTGTGTGTGTGTGTGTGTGTGTACTCACCTAGTTGTACTCACCTAGTTGTGTTTGCGGGGGTTGAGCTCTGGCTCTTGGTCCCGCCTCTCAACCGTCAATCAACAGGTGTACAGATTCCTGAGCCTATCGGGCTCTGTCATATCTACACTTGAAACTGTGTATGCAGTCAGCCTCCACCACATTACCCCCTAATGCATTCCATTTGTCAACCACTCTGACACTAAAAAAGTTCTTTCTAATATCTCTGTGGCTCATTTGGGCACTCAGTTTCCACCTGTGTCCCCTTGTGCGTGTTCCCCTTGTGTTAAATAGACTGTCTTTATCTACCCTATCGATCCCCTTCAGAATCTTGAATGTGGTGATCATGTCCCCCCTAACTCTTCTGTCTTCCAGCGAAGTGAGGTTTAATTCCCGTAGTCTCTCCTCGTAGCTCATACCCCTCAGCTCGGGTACTAGTCTGGTGGCAAACCTTTGAACCTTTTCCAGTTTAGTCTTATCCTTGACTAGATATGGACTCCATGCTGGGGCTGCATACTCCAGGATTGGCCTGACATGTGGTATACAAAGTTCTGAATGATTCTTTACACAAGTTTCTGAATGCCGTTCTTATGTTAGCCAACCTGGCATATGCCCTGATGTTATCCTCTTGATATGAGCTTCAGGGGACAGGTCTGGCGTGATATCAACCCCCAGGTCTTTCTCTCTCTCTGACTCTTGAAGTATCTCATCTCACAAATGATACCTTGTATCTGGTCTCCTGCTTCCTACACCTATCTTCATTACATTACATTTGCTTGGGTTAAACTCTAACAGCCATTTGTTCGACCATTCCTGCAGCTTGTCCAGGTCTTCTTTAAGCCTCAAGCTGTCCTCCTCTGGCTTAATCCTTCTCATAATTTTGGCGTCGTTAGCAAACATTGAGAGGAATGAGTCTATACCCTCTGGGTGATCATTTACGTATATCAGAAACAGGATAGGTCCAAGCACAGAGCCCTGTGGGACTCTACTGGTGACTTCACGCCATTCTGAGGTCTCACTCCTCGCTGTAACTCTCTGCTTCCTATTGCTTAGGTACTCCCTTATCCACTGGAGCGCCCTACCAGTTACTCCTGCCTGTTTCTCCAGCTTATGCATCAACCTTTTATGGGGTACTGTGTCAAAGGCTTTCCGACAGTCCAAAAAAATGCAGCCCGCCCATCCTTCTCTTTCTTGCTTAATCTTTGTCACCTGATCGTAGAATTCTATCAATCCTGTAAGGCAAGATTTACCCTCCCTGAACCCATGTTGATGGATTGTCACGAAGTCTCTTCTCTCCAGATGTGTTACTAGGTTTTTTCTCACAATCTTCTCTATCACCTTGTATGGTATACAAGTTAAGGACACTGGCCTGTAGTTCAGTGCCTCTTGTCTGTCACCCTTTTTGTATATTGGTACTACATTAGCAGTCTTCCATATTTCTGGTAGGTCTCCCGTTTCCAGTGACCTACTATACACTATGGAGAGTGGCAAGCAAAGTGCTCCTGCACACTCTTTCAATACCCATGGTGAGATTCCGTCCGGCCCAACAGCTTTTCTCACATCCAGCTCGAATAGGTGCTTCTTGACCTCATCTCTTGTAATTTCGAACCTTTCCAAGGTCACCTGGTTTGCTGCCACCTCTCCTAGCGCCGTGGCTTCTCCTTGTTCTATTGTAAAGACCTCCTCGAACCTTTTGTTGAGTTCTGCACACACCTCTTTGTCATTCTCTGTGTACCTGTCCTCGCCCACACTAAGTTTCATCACCTGTTCCTTCACTGTTGTCTTCCTCTTGATGTGACTGTGTAGTAGCTTTGGTTCGGTCTTGGCTTTATTAGCTATATCATTTTCATACCTTTTCTCAGCTGCTCTTCTCACACTAACATACTTGTTCCTGGTTCTCTGGTATCTCGCTCTACTTTCTGGTGTTCTGTTATTACGGAAGCTCCTCCATGCCCTTTTGTTCAGCTCTTTTGCTTTCATACATTCCCTATTAAACCACGGATTCTTCCTTTGCTTCTCTGTTTTTTCCTGTCGGTCTGGGACAAACCTGCTTACAGCCTCCTGACATTTTTGGGTGACATAATCCATCATGTCTTGTACGGACTTGGTTCCTAGTTCTGTGTCACAATGTATATCCCATAGGAATTTATTCATCTCCTCATAGTTTCCCTCTCGGTACGCCAGCCCCTTGTTTCCCAGTTCTTTTTTGGGGGTGATAATTCCTAGCTCAACCAGGTACTCAAAACTCAGTACACTATGATCACTCATTCCCAAGGGGGCTTCCAACTTAATTAATAACTTCCCTTATATCCGACTCATTTAGGGTAAATATCAGATCAAGTAAGGCTGGTTCATCCCCTCCTCTCATTCTTGTCGGTCCCTTGACGTGTTGACTTAGAAAGTTTCTTGATGCCACATCCAGCAGCTTAGCTCTCTATGTGTCTGGGCCTCCATGTGGGTCTCTGTTCCCCCAATCTATCTTCCCATGGTTGAAGTCTCCCATGATTAGTAGTCTGGATCCGTTCCTGCTAGCCACAGAAGCTGCTCTCTCTATTATATTGATGGTGGCCACATTGTTTCTATCATATTCCTGTCTGGGTCTTCTGTCATTCGGTGGAGGGTTATATATGACTACTACTATAATTTTCTGTCCTCCAGTTGCCATGGTGCCTGATATGTAGTCACTAAAACCTTCACAGTTCTGAATTACCATCTCTTCGAAACTCCAACCTTCCCTTAGTAGCAAAGCTACACCACCTCCTCCTCTCTCTTCTCTCTCTTTCCTCACTACATAGTAGCCCTGTGGAAACACTGCGTTTGTTATAGTTTTCGTTAGCTTTGTTTCTGTGAGTGCTATTATGTCTGGGTTTTCTTCTAGTGCCCATTCTCCGAGTTCACTTGTTTTATTTGTAATCCCATCTATGTTAGTGTACATTGCCTTGAAGCTCAGTTTCTTCTCTTCATTTTCTTGTCTCTTTCTTGGCGAGCATTCTGCTGGTGTGGGAAGCTGTTCCGTGAGTGAGAAGATCTGTGAGGTGGTTTGCAGGGTCTCAGAGGATTTTGGGGTGGGGGGTGGGGGTTTAAGGGAAGGGGAGACAGGTAGGGTGTGGGTTAAGGAGATAGGGGGGGCATGGAGGATATGGGGTGAGGGGGGAGGAGGGATAGGGGGGGTATGGGATGAAGGGGGAGGGGAGACAGGGGGGGAAAGGTGGGAGGGGGGACATGACGGGAATGGGGAAGGGGTGACAGGGTCAGAATGGGGTGGGGGGGAGGGAGGGTTGGGTGGGGGCAGGTAGGGTGAGGGGAAGGGAGGGTTTCTATGCAGAGGGGGGTAGTGGTGTTGCCCTCCCCTCTGGTGTTGCTGGGATGCTGGTCTTGGGTTCCCCTTTTGTCTCTAGGACTGTTGTGTTGGGGGCTGTGATTTCCTGGTTTGCTCCTCTCTCCCTGCGCTTCCTCCTTGCCTCTGCTGCCCTGGCTCTCTCCTCCTTTGTCCTGTCCCTCTGCAGGAATACTTTTTTGTATCCCTCCACATGCTGCAGACGACTCTTCCTTTCGAGAAGATCCTCCTTCGTGGTTTCATTTGTAAACACCACCTTTACAAGTCGGTTTTTGTCCTTGTTGTACCAGCCCAACCTGAAAACTTTCTCAATGTTTTGTTCAGCCCCTTCCATCTGTAACCCCTTCAGTAGCCCATGTACTGCCTCTCTATCCTTGCTATTCCATTCTTGCCTGTTGGATCCTTCATGTTCTTTGATGCCTACAACTACCACTGATCTTTTTCTCTCCAGCAGCTGAGTGGTGCACCTTGCTGCTTCCTGTGAGGTAGCAGCTTGCATGGCTACCTCCCCCACTGTGGCCATTGCTTCTGAGCTCTTTTTCAGTATGTCCACAAATGTTTCAGGTACAGAGGCATTTCCTTCCAATGTAACATTCCCACCTTCCCTTTGGATGATAATCTGATGCTCGGTCTCTTTATTTATCTCTGTGAGGGATTTGATCTCCTCCCTTGCTGATGTCAGCTCACTTTGCAGGTTGTTAATTGTAATCGTCATTTCATGCATCTCCCTTCTGAATTCCTCCAGAACTTGGGTTAACATTTCTTTCGTTTGGTCACTCTGGCTGTTTCCTGTGTCCCTGTTGCGTCCTCCTGCCATTGTGCCCCTTGTCAATAGAGAGAGCAAGAGAGAGAGAGAGCAAGAGAGAGAGAGCTAGAGAGAGCAAGAGAGCAAGAGAGAGAGAGAGAGCAAGAGAGAGCAAGAGAGAGAGAACAAGAGAGAGAGAGCAAGAGAGAGAGAGAGAGAGAGAGAGTCGAGAGAGAGAGAGAGAGAGAGAGAGAGAGAGAGAGAGAGAGAGAGAGAGAGAGAGAGAGAGAGAGAGAGAGAGAGAGAGAGAGAGAGAGAGTCGAGAGAGAGAGAGAGAGAGAGAGAGAGAGAGAGAGAGAGAGAGAGAGAGAGAGAGAGAGAGAGAGAGAGAGAGAGAGAGAGAGAGAGAGAGAGAGAGAGAGAACGTGTGTGTGCATGTGTGCGCATGGGATGGGGGTTAAGAGGTGTGGTGTTGTCTGCAGATTATGGCAGGGAAGAGAGGGGGTGGATTATGAGTGAGGATTTTATCTCCTTTCCACGAAAGGTGTTAATCCCTTCCAGCCTGACTGGACATATGTGTGAGTGAGTGCGTGTGCGTGTGTGCATATGTCTGTTTTTGCGTGTGCGTGCGTGTGTGCTTGCAAACGTACGTGTGCGTGCGTGCGTTTGTGTGTGCGTGCGTGTGGTTCAGGGGATACCGTAAAATGTCAACCGCTACACAAATTGAGCCACTTTGATATTTTAAATGTATCTGATATACTGAACAAGAATTTGGTAATATTTTACCTCCGTACACCTGAAGAATTGAGCAGAATTTGTGTGTGCATATGTGTGTGCTTTTTTGTGTGTGCGTGCATACATACGTGGGCGTGCATGCGTGCGTGCGTGCGTGTGCGTGCGTGCATGTGTGCGTGTGCCATGAGTTCCCGTAAGCGTTAACTTCTACCCAAAATGAGCCACTTTGAGATTTTTTAAATATATATGCTATCCTGAACAAGAATTTGATAATATTTTACCTCGCACTGTACACCTGATTAATAAACCAGAGAGGGGTACATACTAGTCTTTCTTTCCGCTCACACAACTAGATGAGTAATGATGATGTATGGTTGATGGTGCTCCGTCGTCACCTTCCACTTTGTGCTTCACTAAGTGCTAGTAGATTGATGATGGCGGTTCTTCTCTATCTACACAAAGCTCTGAAGTCATTCACTGTATCGTTGTGTTACAATTCACCAATTTACTTTACCACTGATCACAGTCACCACCCAACAAACACAATCAGGTAGTTCCACGGCGGGTTATCCCACCTGGCCGTAAGGTCAGGTTGCTCCACGCGGTCCTCCACACTTATATGCACCGGTGATGCCACTAGCACCATTTTGGTTTCTTCGCACTATCGCTAGCGATATGACTATGCTATGTTGCACCCTGCTAGCTACACACTGCGAGAGGTCAAATACTATGATCCAGCTCTATACTCCTTCGCTGTGTGTGCACACATGTGTGTGCGTGTGTGTGTGTACTCACCTACTTGTACTCACCTATTTCTGCTTGCGGAGGTTGAGCTTTGTCTCTTTGGTCCCGCCTCTCAACTGTCAATCAACTGGTGTACTGATTCCTGAGCCTACTGGGCTCTATCATTTCCACATTTGAAACTGTGTATGGAGTCAGCCTCCACTACATCACTGCCTAATGCATTCCATCCGTTAACTACTCCGACACTGAAAAAGTTCCTTCTAACGTCCCTCTGGCTCATGTGGGTACTTAGTTTTCACCTGTATCCCCTTGTTTGCGTCCCACCAGGTTGAAAAGTTTATCCTTGTTTACCCGGTCGAGTCCCCTGAGGATTACTCTAATGTCTTCCAGTGTCGTAAGGTGCATTCCCCGCAGCCTTTCCTCGTAACTCATGCCTCTTAGTTCTGAGACTAGTCTAGTGGCATACCATTGTACTTTTTCCAGCTTCGTCTTGTGCTTGATGAGGTATGGGCTCCATGCTGGGGCCGCATACTCCAGGATTGGTCTTACATATGTGGTGTACAAGATTCTGAATGATTCCTTACACAGGTTCCTGAACGCTGTTCTGATGTTAGCTAGCCTCGCATATGCCGCAGACGTTATTCTTTTTATGTGGGCTTCAGGAGACAGGTTTGGTGTGATATCAACTCCTAGATCTTTTTTCTCTGTCTGTTTCATTAAGTACTTCATCTCCAATTCTGTATCCTGTGTCAGGCCTCCTGTTTCCACTGCCTAGTTTCATTATTTTGCATTTACTCGGATTGAACTTCAACAGCCATTTGTTGGACCATTCACTCAGTCTGTCTAGGTCATCTTGTAGACTCCTATTATCATCCTCTGTTTCAATCCTCCTCATAATTTTTGCATCATCGGCAAACATTGAGAGAAACGATTTTATACCCTCTGGGAGATCATTTACATATATCAGAAACAGTATAGGTCAAAGGACTGACCCCTGCGGGATTCCACTCGTAACGCCTCGCCAATCTGATACCTCACCCCTCACACTCACTCGTGGTCTCCTGTTGCTTAGGTGCTCCTTTATCGTGTGTGTGTGTGTGTGTGTGTGTGTGTGTGTGTGTGTGTGTGTGTGTGTTGCTCTCTCTCTCTCTCTCTCTCTCTCTCTCTCTCTCTCTCTCTCTCTCTCTCTGTCTGTCTGTCTCTCTCTGTCTGTCTGTCTGTCTCTCTCTCTGTCTGTCTGTCTCTCTCTCTCTGTCTCTCTCTCTCTTTCTCTCTCTCTCTCCTCTTTCTCTTTCTCTTCTCTCTCCATCACCAACATAATCACTGTTGTGTTCAACCCCCATCACCACAGTGTTCATTCCCATCACCATTGTGTTCAACCCTATCTCAATTATGTTCAACCCCATCACCATTGCATTGAACTCTAGCGCCTTTGTGTAAAACCCCAACACCATTGTGTTCATCCCCCATCAACATTGTGTTCAACACCATCACCATTGTGTTCAACCAATCAGCATTGGGTTCAATGCCAGTCAAAATTGTGTTCAATCAAATCACAATTGTGTTCAACCCATCACAATTGTGTTAACCACATCACTGTTGTGTTCAACCACATCACCATTGTATTCAAACCCATCACGATTGTGTTCAACTCCATCACTATTGTGTTCAATCCCTATTAATATTGTGTTTAACCCATCACCATTGTGTTCAACCCATCACGAGTGTGTTCAATCTCATCACCATTGTCTTAAACCCCATCACCATTGCGTTGAACACCATCAACATTGTGTTAACTATCATCATTTGTTCAACCCCATCACCATTTATTCAACTCCATCATTATTGTGTTCAACCCATCACAATTGTGTTGAATCCATCACCATTGTGTTAAAATTGATCATCATTGTGTTCAATCCCTTCACCATTTGTTCAACTGTATCCCCATTTGTCCAACCCCATTATTATTGTGTAACGGGGCAAGCTTTTAACCTCACTTACTGATGAAATGCTGATCGTTATTAAGTAAATATACAGAGACCAGGGTTCTGCTGTGTAACCTTCAGATCAACTCCTCGAGATCTAGAACGTTCGATCGTTTAGATATCACGGCTCGAGGATACTGTACCTCTCGATGCTACACTGGAAGCTCTGACTTACGCCGCCTCCCCCTGCTATCTTCTACCCACTTGGTAATTCCCTCAATTAACGGTGAAGTAGGATACCGCCAATCAGGTATAAACCCCGAAAATGGATCCCCAGTTATCGGAAAAGGAGGGATAAGATTAAAACAAAGTACAAAGGGATTATCTTAAGTATTAAATAACTGTTTGCTGGCTTGCAGGGGGAGCCCTAGCCTCAAGCATGGGGCTTAAGTCCAACAACAATGTAAAATAACCGTTGGGGGAAATTCGACTAAACACCATAAATTCAAAAAAAATATTATTCAACAAAGATTATCAAAGAAAATAAAAAATTTATAAAACCCTATCTGAACACTTCCTAACTGAGGCAATGACTACACGAATAATGTGGATTAACCAAATGCAATAACTCAGACAGCACAATTACCTTAAATACCGCAGCTAGGCCAGTTGTTCAGTCATGCCTTGGGAGAGATGTTGACCTCCCAGGATGTCTCAAACCACACTGATCTTTCTCTCCACTACTGACTTCTCTGAGGCTCACCCTAGCTCAGTTGCCAAATTAATCTTTGAAGAAGATTACTACTAAAATCCTGTATTCGTCACTAAAGGTGACTTATTATTCCAAAAAATTGGGAATTATCTAGATACTCAAGCCAGGCTAATTACAATATTCAGTAGCACTTGTATTTTCCCAATTTACATGAATTAACATGCCAGCTGGGGGAGGGGGGTACTTATTTACCAAATACGAAATATTTCTTACATATCGTCATATTCTTAATGACGGAAAATGCTTCTTTGATAACATACAAGACTTATTCTTTATTCTCAATTGACGTTAATTTTAACATACGTACTTACCCACAATTGATTATTCCTACTAATTTTTCTACAGCCTGAATTATTATCCTAGTTTGATGAATTGACACAGGCTGCAAGTGGCGCTACGGTTTCTACATTATGAGCTCACCTCCCTCTGGGGGATGACCCTCCCTAGTCAGTCAGGTCAACACCAACTCACTACCACTTTACCAAGGCCGTATCCTCCCTTCTTTTGAAGGCCAACTTTCAATGGTAAATCTATGGTCTTTCTATATTAACAGTCCCACTGTTGCAATTGTGTTCAACCCAATCACCATTTGTTCAACCCCATCACCATTGTTTTAAAATCTAGCACCCCTGTGTTCAACTCCCTTCACTATTGTGTTCATCCCTATCACCATTGTCTTCAACCACATTTCCGTTGTGGTAAACCCCATTACCATTGTGTTCAACGCCCATCAACACTGTGTTCAACCACATCACTATTGTGTTTAACTCAATCTCCATTGTGTTCAACTCCCATCACTATTATGTTCAACCCTGTCACCATTGTGTTCAACCCCGTCATAAATATGTTTCACCTCTTCACCCCTGTGATCAACCCCATCAATAATGTGTTCAACCCCATCACCATTGAGTTCAACCCCCATCACCATTGAGTTCAACCCCCATCACCATTGTGTTCAACACTTTAATTTTTTTAACCCTATCACAATTATGATCAAATATATTACCCTTGTGTTCAACCTCATTACCATTGTGTTTGTCGGAAATTTTCGACATATAATTATACTAACACTTGGCATACCAAGTAAATTCGGTCAAGTTAGGAATGTACTAACTTTACTAACATAATAATTTTATCACAGAGAATGGATTCAGTGGCTTTCCAGAGAAAATTTGATGTTCCACCTAAGCAAATCCACTATTTCCTGATAATGTTTATCTTGTGAATACCTAAAACCTTCTGTGAACAAGTTTTTTTGTTTTGGAATTTATTTGTGGAATTTCAAATATTTTAACTTCTTTATCCTTATTCTTGTCGTGATATTCTAGTATTACATCAGTCAACTTTAAATGAAAGTTCAGACGGGCCTCCTGAGGAAGGACTTGCTTAGCTAATACGCTAAATGTAGTATATTACGATGTAATACTGTCGGTTGCCTGTCCTTTACGGACAAATCAACCCAAAACCTGAAGAGAACGTACACTTTAATCAGGAGATCACCCTGCACGCTGCTTCTTGCTTTTGGAGAAGGGCTCACTGTCACATATTCAGGGGATGCGGCTCCACACTAGCCTCGTTGTCATGTGCACACACCCACTCGAGCCGCCGTGACTCCCCACTCTCTCCTTGGTTGGTATGATTTCCTCAATCCCCCTTTCTCTTATTATTATCCTTTACTACCCTGTCCACAGCTGTGGTGCTTTCTCTCTCTCTCTCTCTCTCTTTCTCTCTCTCTTTTACTTCCTGGGAAGCCTCACTAGGACAAGGGCAAACACCTGTTAATTACACATATTTAATAACAACACAGAAAATATACAGAGCAATCACATACAATCCATGGGAATATAAACCTCTACACTTGATATAGCAACCTGGTTGTAGTTCAAAACCATCAAGCGACTCTATCAGTCGCTTATACCAAGTGGTCGCCCACTCCTGGCTCGCCACTGATGCTATCAACCTCACCAAGTGGGTAAATCATGTAGTACAATATGATATGGCACTATCAGCTCTGGAATATGTGTAAATATCTGCAGGCAATTCAGCCAATGGCTGTAATACTATAAACATTAATATAAATATGCAGGCGATGAGTCACAATAACGTGACTGAAGTATATTGACCAATCCACACACTAGAAAATGAAGGGACGGCGACGTTTCGGTCCATCCCGGACCATTCTCAAGTCGATTGTGAGAATGTGAGTCTCACAATCGACTTGAGAATGGTCCAGGACGGACGGAAACGTCGTCGTCCCTTCATTTTCTTGTGTGTGAATTGGTCAACATCAATATAAATATTTCTTGGCACAAAAATGATAACCAATCACACTATCAGTCTTAAAACATATATATATATATATATATATATATATATATATATATATATATATATATATATATATATATATATATATATATATATATATATATATATGTCGTACCTAATAGCCAGAACGCACTTCTCAGCCTACTATGCAAGGCCCGATTTGCCTAATAAGCCAAGTTTTCATGAATTAATTGTTTTTCGACTACCTAACCTACCTAACCTAACCTAACCTAACTTTTTCGGCTACCTAACCTATAGAGATAGGTTAGGTTAGGTTAGGTAGGGTTGGTTAGGTTCGGTCATATATCTACGTTAATTTTAACTCCAATAAAAAAAAAATGACCTCATACATAATGAAATGGGTAGCTTTATCATTTCATAAGAAAAAAATTAGAAAAAATATATTAATTCAGGAAAACTTGGCTTATTAGGCAAATCGGGCCTTGAATAGTAGGCCAAAAAGTGAGTTCTGGCTACTAGGTACGACATATATATATATATATATATATATATGTCGTACCTAGTAGCCAGAACTCACTTCTCAGCCTACTATTCAAGGCCCGATTTGCCTAATAAGCCAAGTTTTCCTGAATTAATATATTTACCATAATTTTTTTCTTATGAAATGATAAAGCAACCCTTTTCTCTATGTATGAGGTCAATTTTTTTTTATTGGAGTTAAAATTAACGTAGATATATGACCGAACCTAACCAACCCTACCTAACCTAACCTAACCTATATTTATAGGTAAGGTTAGGTTAGGTAGCCAAAAAAAGCTAGGTTAGGTTAGGTTAGGTAGGTTAGGTAGACGAAAAAACATTAATTCATGAAAACTTGGCTTATTAGGCAAATCGGGCCTTGAATAGTAGGCTGAGAAGTGCGTTCTGGCTATTAGGTACGACATATATATATATATATATATATATATATATATATATATATATATATATATATATATATATATATATGTCGTACCTAGTAGCCAGAACGCAGTTCTCAGCCTACTATGCAAGGCCCGATTTGCCTAATAAGCCAAGTTTTCCTGAATTAATATATTTTCTCTCATTTTTTTCTTATGAAATGATAAAGCTACCCATTTCATTATGTATATGCAAATTGGGCCTTGCATAGTAGGCTGAGAAGTGCGTTCTGGCTACTAGGTACGACATATATATATATATATATATATATATATATATATATATATATATATATATATATATATATATATATATATATATATATATATATATATATATATATATATATATATATATATATATATATATAGGGAAGGGAGTACCACCTCTATGTGGAAGAAGGGGGACCCATAGCCTCGGAGGAAACCACACATAACGCATTGGAGGGAATGTAGGTCCCCTCCAATACAGTTTCTGTTTGCTTTTCTCCTACCACCCCCTTCCCTTTTTTTTATATTATATATATATGTATATATATATATATATATATATATATATATATATATATATATATATATATATATATATATATATATATATATATATATGGCACAACTCTCCTAAACACGAGAGTTAAGTATACAACTTTAGAACACTTTCCCACCAGGAGACTCGAACCCTAGCCAGCACAGAAGCCTTCCAGCAACTGGCATAACAGGTACGCCTTAACCCTCTCCACCACCCGCTCAGACCCTTAAAAGAGATGGTAATTTCGGAGTATTTAAATACCCCAAAGATCAACACCTCCCAAGAGCACCAGAGCAAGTGAGGGGTCATTTAGACGTTAATTTCATCAAGTCCCTGTTAATATGGGAAGACACAGTGTCTCTGCTTAAGGCACAACTCTCCTAAACACGAGAGTTAAGTATACAACTTTAGAACACTTTCCCACCAGGAGACTCGAACCCTAGCCAGCACAGAAGCCTTCCAGCAACTGGCATAACAGGTACGCCTTAACCCTCTCCACCACCCGCTCAGACCCTTAAAAGAGATGGTAATTTCGGAGTATTTAAATACCCCAAAGATCAACACCTCCCAAGAGCACCAGAGCAAGTGAGGGGTCATTTAGGTCATTCTTGGGAGGTGTTGAGCATTTGAGAGAGGTGGATGGGGTGAGGTGGCATTAATAGGGTATTAATTTCATCAACACAAGACAGAACACGAAACAATGGGTATTGAATAGAAGTGATTGTAGAAAGCCTATTGGTCCATATTTCTTGATGCTTCTATATTGGAGCGGAGTCTTGAGGTGGGTGTATATATATATATATGAAAATTCATATATATATATATATATACATATACATATATATATATATATATATATATATATATACATATATATATATATATATATATATATATATATATATATATATATTTATATATATATATATATATATTTATATATATATATATATACAATATATATATATATATATATATATATATATATATATATATATATATATATATATATATATATATATATATATATATATATATATATATATATATATGTCGTACCTAGTAGCCAGAACGCACTTCTCAGCCTATTATGCAAGGCCCGATTTGCCTTAATAAGCCAAGTTTTCATGAATTAATGTTTTTTCGTCTACCTAACCTACCTAACCTAACCTAACTTTTTAGGCTACCTAACCTAACCTAACCTATAAAGATAGGTTAGGTTAGGTTAGGTAAGCCGGTCGGCTTACGGTTAGGGAGCCGGTCGGCTGAGCGGACAGCACGCTGGACTTGTGATCCTGTGGTCCTGGGTTCGATCCCAGGCGCCGGCGAGAAACAATGGGCAGAGTTTCTTTCACCCAATGCCCCTGTTACCTAGCAGCAAATAGGTACCTGGGTGTTAGTCAGCTGTCACAGGCTGCTTCCTGGGGGTGGAGGCCTGGTTGAGGACCGGGCCGCGAGGACACTAAAAACCCCCGAAATCATCTCCAGATAACCTCCCTCCAGGTAGGGTTGGTTAGGTTCGGTCATATATCTACGTTAATTTTAAATCCAATAAAAAAAAATTGACCTCATACATAATGAAATGGGTAGCTTTATCATTTCATAAGAAAAAAAATTAGAGAAAATATATTAATTTAGGAAAACTTGGCTTATTAGGCAAATCGGGCCTTGCATAGTAGGCTGAGAAGTGAGTTCTGGCTACTAGGTACGACATATATATATATACATATATATATATATATATATATATATATATATATATATATATATATACATATATATATATATATATATATATATATATATATATATATATATATATGTATATATATATGTCGTACCTAGTAGCCAGAATGCACTTCTCAGCCTACTATGCAAGGCCCGATTTGCGTAATATAATATATTACGCAAATATTATATTTGCGTAATATATTATATATATATATATATATATATATATATATATATATATATATATATATATATATATATATATATGAATGAAAACTCACACCCCAGAAGTGACTCGAACCCATACTCCCAGAAGCAACGCAACTGGTAACTACAGGGCGCCTTAATCCGCTTGACCATCACGGCCGTCAAAAGGAAGTGATAGCCGAGGCTATTTGAGCCACTTCCCCGACGGCAACTCGGATGGTAATCTTGGGCATAGCATTTCACCAAATCACAGGGCGCCGGATTAAGGCGCCCTGTAGTTACCAGTTGCGTTGCTTCTGGGAGTATGGGTTCGAGTCACTTTTGGGGTGTGAGTTTTCATTCGCATATAGTCCTGGGGACCATTCAGGCTTGTTCGCATTTGTGTTCCTCACGTGTGCCCCAAAGAATGAGGTGATTTGGTGAAATGCTATGCCCAAGATTACCATCCGAGTTGCCGTCGGGGAAGTGGCTCAAATAGCCTCGGCTATCACTTCCTTTTGACGGCCGTGATGGTCAAGCGGATTAAGGCGCCCTGTAGTTACCAGTTGCGTTGCTTCTGGGAGTATGGGTTCGAGTCACTTCTGGGGTGTGAGTTTTCATTCGCATATAGTCCTGGGGACCATTCAGGCTTGTTCGCATTTGTGTTCCTCACGTGTGCCCCAAAGAATGAGGTGATTTGGTGAAATGCTATGCCCAAGATTACCATCCGAGTTGCCGTCGGGGAAGTGGCTCAAATAGCCTCGGCTATCACTTCCTTTTGACGGCCGTGATGGTCAAGCGGATTAAGGCGCCCTGTAGTTACCAGTTGCGTTGCTTCTGGGAGTATGGGTTCGAGTCACTTCTGGGGTGTGAGTTTTCATTCGCATATAGTCCTGGGGACCATTCAGGCTTGTTCGCATTTGTGTTCCTCACGTGTGCCCCAAAGAATGAGGTGATTTGGTGAAATGCTATGCCCAAGATTACCATCCGAGTTGCCGTCGGGGAAGTGGCTCAAATAGCCTCGGCTATCACTTCCTTTTGACGGCCGTGATGGTCAAGCGGATTAAGGCGCCCTGTAGTTACCAGTTGCGTTGCTTCTGGGAGTATGGGTTTGAGTCACTTCTGGGGTGTGAGTTTTCATTCGCATATAGTCCTGGGGACCATTCAGGCTTGTTCGCATATATATATATATATATATATATATATATATATATATATATATATATATATATATATATATATATATATATATATATATATATATATATAATATATATATATATATATATATATATATATATATATATTATTAAATATGACCGAAAAAGTAAGATTAATAATTCTAACACGAATTTTCTCAATCTTTCGTACATTTCTTTTCACTGTTGGAGGTAATTCAAAAATCAATTCTCCAAAATTCATTTTTATTTCTAGTCTGACGCGACACGAGCGCGTTTTGTAAAACTTATTACATTTTCAAAGACTTTAGTTTACAAATACACAACTGAATAGAACTTACACATCTTCGATTTTTGTTTATATCTACATTTGAGTGAGGTGGCATTAATAAGGTATTAATTTCATCAACACAAGACAGAACAAGAGGTGGCATTAATAGGGCATTTATTTCATCAACATATATATATATATATATATATATATATATATATATATATATATATATATATATATATATATAAATCAGAAACTTCTTTTCGACGGCTCATAAAACGGAGGAAAGGGTCCTGAAAGATATTGTCGATAGGAACGTCATCCATACAGACAAAAATCAGAAAATACATTTGATAATTTATTATAAAACCAAAAAAACGGCCAATCTACTCATGATAAACTCGCCAGACACCAAGCAGAACGCTTTGGAGACCAACGTCGTCTATGCCTTTAAATGCCCACTTGGGGACTGTAAGTCCCAAAGAACTCAGTATATAGACAAGAAAACAACGTTTTTTTCTAGGCGAGTAACAATGCATAAACAACAGAGAGCCATCAAGGAACACATAGTCTCTTCTCACAACCAGACCATAACCAGAGAAATCTTAACAAACAACACAGAAATCATCGATAGGTACGGCGATAGCAGGCGGCTTGACATCTGCGAGGCACTACACATCAAAAAGTCAACACCAGCAATCAACAACCAATTAATGCACAACTATATTCTACCTACTTCAAGACCCCGAACCAATATGGAAGCAGCAAGAGGAAGTATGGGCCAATAGACCTTCTGCAGTTACTTTCATTGATATGTCCACTTATCCAATTTATACCCATTGTTTCGTGTTCTGTAGTGTGTTTGTCACCTCACCCAAAACTTTTGTACCATATCACCCCATCCAATAGAGTATAAGTACGAAGAATATGTGTGTAAATTAAGTCTTTGAAAATGTAATACGAATTACGAAACACGTTCAGGCGTCAGACAATTAAAAAATGAATTTTGGAGAATTGTTATTTTTATTATCACCGACAACTTGAGAGTCGCACCCTATCTCAAGAACGGCGAAGAAGGTTAGGTAGAGAAATAGAAACAATTGAACGGAAGCTACAAGAATCATACAAAACCCAGGAGAGGCAAAGAGAGCAAAAGGCCATCAGTGAAATAGAAAGAAATCCGAAATATTTTTTCTCCTATGCAAAATCAAGATAAAAAACCACATCTAGTATCGGGCCCCTGCGAAAGGGAGATGGAACTTTCACCGATGACAACAAAGAAATGAGCGAGCTACTGAGGACGCAGTACGACTCTGTTTTCAGCGAGCCATTAAACACACTAAAGATTGATAACCCAAATGAATTTTTCATGGATACGATACCAACATCAAGTCATATATCAGACGTCACCCTATCCCCACTGGATTTTGAAGAAGCCATAAACAGTATGCCTATGCACTCTGCACCAGGCCCGGATTCTTGGAACTCCATATTCATGAAGAACTGTAAAAAACCACTATCGCAGGCCCTCCACATTCTGTGGAGACAAAGCCTAGATACTGGCGTTATTCCTGATATACTAAAAACAGCAGAGATAGCACCACTTCATAAAGGAGGAAATAAGGCTGAGGCAAAAAATTACAGACCGATAGCGCTAACATCCCACATCATAAAAATTTTTGAGAGAGTGCTAAGAAGTAAAATCACAAAATACATGGAATCACAGCAACTCCATAACCCCGGACAACATGGTTTCAGAACAGGGCGCTCTTGCCTGTCGCAGTTGCTGGACCACTATGATATGGCATTAGATGCTATGGAAGACAAACATAACGCGGATGTAATTTACACAGATTTCGCAAAAGCTTTTGATAAATGTGATCATGGTGTTTTTGCACATAAAATGCGTTCAAAAGGAATTACCGGAAAAATAAGAAGATGGATCTACAATTTCCTGACCAACAGAACCCAATGTGTAATAGTCAACAAAATCAAATCCATCCCATCAACCGTGAAGAGCTCAGTCCCCCAGGGTACTGTGCTTGCTCCAGTACTTTTTCTCATCCTCATTTCGGACACAGACAAGAACACAACCTATAGCACTGTATCATCCTTTGCAGATGACACTAGGATCTTCATGAGAGTAGGCAACATAGAGGACACGGCGAACCTCCAGTCAGATGTAAATCAGGTCTTTCTATGGGCTACAGAAAATAATATGGTGTTTAACGAAGATAAGTTCCAGGTCATGCGCTATGGAAAAAATAAAAATATAAAAACGGAAACCACGTACAAAACTCAGGCAAATCATAACATAGAACGAAAAGGCAATGTAAAGGATCTGGGTATACTCATGTCGGAAGACCTTACCTTTAAAGAACACAATAAAGTAGCCGTCACAACTGCAAGAAAAATGACAGGTTGGATAACAAGAACTTTTCACACTAGAGATGCTATACCGATGATGATACTTTTCAAAACGCTTGTGCTCTCTAGAGTAGAGTACTGCTGCACAATGACAGCACCTTTCAAAGCTGGAGAAATTACTGACCTGGAGAGCGTGCAGAGATCCTTTACTGCTAGAATCCACTCAGTAAAACATCTAAACTATTGGGACCGACTAAAGAGCCTAAAACTGTACTCCCTTGAGCGCAGGCGGGAGAGGTACATAATAATTTACACGTGGAAAATATTAGAGGGGCTGGTCCCAAACCTGCACACAGAAATAACATCACATGAGACCAGAAGACATGGCAGGATGTGCAGAATACCCCCGTTGAAAAACAGAGGTGCAACTGGTACTCTGAGAGAGAACTCTATCAACATCAGAGGTCTGAGACTGTTCAACACGCTTCCACTACACATAAGGGGCATAACTGGCCGACCCCTCACAGTGTTCAAGAGAGAACTGGATAAGCACCTCCAAAGGATACCTGATCAACCAGGCTGTGACTCATACGTCAGGCTGCGAGCAGCCGCGTCCAACAGCCTGGTTGATCAGTCCGGCAACCAGGAGGCCTGGTCGACGACCGGGCCGCGGGGACGCTAAGCCCCGGAAGCACCTCAAGGTAACCTCAAGGTAGGTAAGGACAGTGAAGAAAAACATTAGGAATATTGAGAAGATTCGTGTTAGAATTATTAATCTTACCTTTTCGGTCATCACCCCATCCAATAGAGTATAAGTACGAAGAATATGTGTGTAAATTAAGTCTTTGAAAATGTAATACGAATTACGAAACGTGTTCAGGCGTCAGCCAATTAAGAAATGAATTTTGGAGAATTGTTATTTTTATTATCACCGACAGTGAAGAAAAACATTAGAAATATTGAGAAGATTCGTGTTAGAATTATTAATCTTACCTTTACGGTCATATTCAACAACATATATATATATATATATATATATATATATATATATATATATATATATATATATATATATATATATATATATATATATATATATATATATATATACATATATATATATATATATTTTGGTAGCAGTCTTTCCTGTAGGCATATATTATTAAATATGACCGAAAAAGTAAGATTAATAATTCTAACACAAGTTTTCTCAATGTTTCTTTCATTTCTTTTCACTGTTAATGGTAACTGAAAAATCAATTCTCCAAAATTCATTTTTATTTCTAGTCTGACGCGACACTTCAACACGTTTCGTAAAACTTATTACATTTTCAAAGACTTTAGTTTACACACACACAACTATAACTGAACAGAGTTTAAAACAGCATCGATTTTATACTTGCATTTGGGTGAGGTGATATTTTACAACAGTTTTGAATGAGGTGAAAACAAACTTTCAACACAAGACAGAACACGAAACAATGGGTATAATATTTTGTAAGTTTAAGGGAAGAATGGAAGTAACTGCAGAGGGCCTATTGGCCCATATTTCTTGATGCTTCTATGTTGGTGTGGAGTCTTGAAGTGGGTAGAATATAGTTGTGCATTAATTGGCTTTTGATTGCTGGTGTCAACTTCTTAATGTGTAGTGCCTCGCAGATATCTAGCCGCCTGCTATCGCTGTATCTATCGATAATTTCCGTGCTTTTTGTTAAGACTTCTCTGGTGATGGTCTGGTTGTGGGAAGAGATTATATGTTCCTGAATGGAGCCCTGTTGCGATGTTGTTGTCTTGCCTATATACTGAATTCTTTGAGGCTTACAGTCCCCAAGTGGGCATTTGAAGGCATAGACGACATTTGTCTCTTTTAAAGCGTTCTGCTTTGTGTCTGGAGAGTTTCTCATGAGTAGGTTGGCAGTTTTCTTGGTTTTATAGTAGATCGTCAACTGTATCTTCTGATTTTTGTCTGTAGGGATAACGTTTCTATTAACAATATCTTTCAAGACCCTCTCCTCCGTTTTATGAGCTGTGGAAAAGAAGTTCCTGTAAAATAGTCTAATAGGGGTTACAGGTGTTGTGTTAGTTGTCTCTTCAGAGGTTGCATGGCGTTTCACCTTCCTTCTTATGATGTCTTCAACGAAACCATTGGAGAAGCCGTTGTTGACTTGGACCTGCCTTACCCTACAGAGTTCTTCATCGACTTCCTTCCATCCTGAGCTGTGGCTGAGAGCACGGTCGACATAAGCGTTAACGACACTCCTCTTGTACCTATCTGGGCAGTCACTGTTGGCATTGAGGCACATTCCTATGTTTGTTTCCTTAGTGTACTCTACACTAAGGAAACAAACATAGGAATGTGCCAACTTCCATTTATGAAAACAAATGGAAGTTTGTTTTCACCTCATCCAAAACTGTTGTAACATATCACCTCACCCAAATGCAGGTATAAAATCGAAGCTGTTTTAAACTCTATTCAGTTATAGTTGTGTGTGTGTAAACTAAAGTCTTTGAAAATGTAATAAGTTTTATGAAACGCGTTCAAGTGTCGCGTCAGACTAGAAATAAAAATGAATTTTGGAGAATTGATTTTTCAGTTACCATCAACAGTGAAAAGAAATGTAAGAAACATTGAGAAAATTCGTGTTAGAATTATTAATCTTACTTTTTCGGTCATATTTAATAATATATGTCTACAGGAAAGACAATATAATAGCCTCGGAGAAGAAAATAAAAAGTATTCAGAGGAGACCTTGTGGTTTCTCACTGAACACTAATATTATCTTCTCCTACCACCCCCATTCGTTTGTATGTACACATATATATTTACTATATATATATATATATATATATATATATATATATATATATATATATATATATATATATATATATATATGTCGTACCTAGTAGCCAGAACGCACTTCTCAGCCTACTATGCAAGGCCCAATTTGCCTAATAAGCCAATTTTTCATGAACTAATTGTTTTTCGACTACCTAACCTACCTAACCTAACCTAACTTTTTCGGCTACCTAACCTAACCTAACCTATAAAGATAGGTTAGGTTATGTAGGGTTGGTTAGGTTCGGTCATATATCTACATTAATTTTAACTCCAATAAAAAAAAAATTGACCTCATACATAATGAAATGGGTAGCTTTATCATTTCATAAGAAAAAAAATATAGAAAATATATTAATTCAGGAAAACTTGGATTATTAGGCAAATCGGGCCTTGCATAGTAGGCTGAGAAGTGCGTTCTGGCTACTAGGTACGACATATATATATATATATATATATATATATATATATATATATATATATATATATATATATATATATATATATATATATATATGTAAGGATCAACAAGGTCTTCTCTGAGTACTCTTTATTTTCTCCTCCGAGGCTATGGGTCCCTACACTTGCACCAGAGGTGGTACCCCTTCTAGGTATATATGTATATATTATATATGTATATATTATATATGTATATATTATATATATATATATTATATATATATATATTATATCTATATATATTATATATATATATATAAATATATATATATATATATATATATATATATATATATATATATATATATACATATATATATACATATATCTGCAGGTAATCCAGCTTACAGTTGTAACTCTATACTTCAGTATAAAAACTCTTTGGCACAAAAATGGTAATCAATCACCCCACCTCTCACTGCGTCTTGCATGCTAATGACAACCAAACACTCTACCAACTCCCTACAAGTGGTCAATAAGAACTTCCTTCCCACATCTGGGAGTTCACTGCCCTGATATCTTCAGGTTCTTCCAGGTTTATCTACCAGGATCCTCTGCACCTCTTCCAGGCTGCTGTACCACGAAGTTTCCCTGAACCACAATGATGTTCCACCACTGGTATTACAGAAGCTTGTGAAACTTCCCTTCACTATTCCTCTTCTTACAGCTTGTGGTCCTGCTCCTCACTGTATGGCTGTTCCTCCACAGAGCTCAGTACCTTCCATAACCTTGGAGTCTCATCCACTACTCCTCTGCTGGCTCGAAGTTCACAGCAACTCCTTCCCCAGACAAACCTGCAACCCATCAACATACCAATAAAAATGTTTCCCTATGAACACATAAACAAAATAAACCTCACAATTAATGTTTCCACCCAACATCTCTCTGCTTTCTACATGCTGTGAGTATGGACTACCCCATCCTGGACGAATCCGTCTTCCCCCTCCCGCTGGGAGGTTCCTCCGCCTGCCAGGTGAGGCAGCTCCTCCGGCAGGAGCTAATTCTCCCTCAGTCACTATTATGATCCCAGGCAGCCGAAAAACGAGTCTCCCCTTTGAGAATTATTCTATCAAGCCTGACCTGACTAGACGGTCTAGGAAATATAGAGGTGAAGACACAGATGTAAAATAGTTGGTTGGATTTGATAAACAATTTGAGATTAGGGGCAGTGAATAAGAAATTAGATAAGTGACTGGTTATGACATGTGGATAATTTGCTGGAGGCGTGAGGCTAGCTTCTGGAGGGCTTTGACCCCCACTTGAGTACTAGACATCGTAAGGGGAAGCTGTGCTCCGTTTGAGCTCCCATTAGAAAGGAACCCGTGTGATATACCTTCAATAGGAAGGAAGTGTGCAGACGTTCCAGCTTTGGAATCGAGCTGGGAACGTTTGGTCTCAAGTCCTGGATGGCGAGGAGAGTTTATTAAGCTGCCCAGAGACATAATCGTGGGCCGTGGGAGCGCCCTGATCGGACTCCATCAGAGGGGAGAGTGCCCCTCGACTAGACAATCTGTGGTAAGCACGATTTAAGCCAGTTTATAGTGATTACTTGTAGTTGGTCGTGTGCCCAGCGACAGTAGCGAATGTTTATTGATAAGTTAGACATGTTTTGGTAAGGCAGGAAGCCTAAATAAGAGGACGGAGATGAGAGAGACAGCTGGAGGGACGAGAAGCACGTCCTCTCCCGTCGACCGCCTGAAACCAACTGACTGGCGGCGGAGGACCCTCCCAGAGTGAGGAGGACCGCCTGGCCGGGGAACATGGACCAGCCCAAACGGGGGAGTCCGCTCTCACAGTATGTAGAGAGCAGATAGATGTTGGATGCAAACATATTGTGTGGATTATTTCGTCTATGTGTTTATAAGGAAACATTTTTATTGGCGTGTCAATGGGTTGCAGGTTTATCTTTGTGGAAGAAGTTGCTGAGAACTTCGAAGCCAGCACAGAGGGAGTAGTTGATGAGACTCCAAGGTAGTGGAAAGTACTGAGCTCTGTGGGAGAGCAGCCATACAGTGAGGAAGAGGATCTCAAGCTGTGAGAAGAGGAGTAGTGGAATGAAGTTTCACATGCTTCTGTGATGCCAATGGTGAAGCATCATTGTTGATCAAGGAAGACTTCATGGTATAGCAGCCAGGAGAGCTGTGGAGGACCCTAGTAGAAGTGGTGGAGCACCATAGTTGCACGAGGAAACTTCATGGTGTAGCAGCCTGGAAGAGCTGCGGAGGATCCTGGTAGATAAACCCGGAAAAACCTGCAGAGATCAGGGAGGTGAGCTTCCAGATGTGGAAGGGACGTTCTGGTTGATTACTTGTAGGGAGTTGGTGGAGTGTTTGGTTGTCATTAGCGTGTAAGACGCAGTGAAAGGTGAGTGATTGTTTGCCATTTTTGTGCCAAGGAGAACGTATACTGAAGTATAGAGTTACGGTCGTAAGCTGGATTGTTTGCAGAGACATACATATGTGTTCAAGGACTGATAGGGCGATCGATTGATCATTGTTGTATATCAAGGAGCATTTATACTAAAATTTATGTTATTGCAGCCATATGCTGGTTTTCCTTGTATGTGTTCATATATATATATTGTCTTGCTGATAGTGCAACATTGTGTTATAAGACTTGACCTACTTGAGGAGGTTGGTAGTATTAGGTGGTGAATCATAAGAGAGGATACCACTTGATAAGCAGATGATAGAGTTCTGATGGTGTCGGAGTGCAACTTGACTAAAATAGTATAGAGTGTAGGATTCATTATTATTATATGTGTGTATGTATCGTGTATGTGCTTTGTCCAGTAAATGGATTCAAATTTGCTGGTGTTTGCCCTTGTCCTAGTGAGGCTTCCCAGGAAGTAGGAAAGAAGGAGAGAGAGAGAAAGAACCAAGAACCACCGCTGTGGACAGGGTAGAATGGAAAACTAATAAGTCAAAGGGGATTGAGAAGATCATATCACATAAGGAGAGAGTGGGGAGTCACAGCGGCTCGAGTGGGTGTGTGCACGTGACAACGAGGCTAAGTATTGGAGCCGCATCCCCTAAACGTGTGACGTTGAGCCCCTTTCCAAGAGCCAGAAGCGCCCAGGGTGATCTTCTGGTAAAGTATAAGCACTCTACCGAGTTTTGGGTTGGGTTGTCCATAAAGGAGGATCAACGACGACACACCACGACATCAACCCACAATACAATAGTCACCCACAAGTGTTCGGAGGGGATGGACGTTGCTCCGCCCTCCAGGACGTTCCTCCATCTTTACTCTCTTATTTTGGCCTTCTTCTGCCTTATCAAAGATGCCTAACATATCAACAAACATTCGCTACGGTCGCTGGGCACATGACCAACAGCAGATAATCACTGTAAACTGGTTAGAATTGGCTTACCACAGAATTTGTTCACTTGCGGCGCTCATTGATGGGGCGGCGACACTCAAGGCGCCTCAGGCTACCCACAGAACTGCTTTAACTGCTCCACAACACCTTCTGCAGTTCTCGACTCAAGCTGGCACGTCTGCAGACTTATTGCTCAGTCGAAACGTCTGCCCACTTCCTTCCTCTTGAAAGTACATCAAACTGGGGTTCTTCTTCACCAAGGGGCTCAAACGAAGCACACCCTCCCCTCACGATCTTTTCAGCTCAAGTGAGCTCAAGCTCTTCTGAAGTGAGCCTCACTCCTCCAGCAAACTCTCCATATCCCATGTTAAGTCATTCATTTATATTTTTGTTCACTGCCCATACTCTTAAACTATTTATCAAATTTAATCACGTGCTTACTATGCATATATCCACGTCTATGTCTCTTTGACCTCTTAATTAGGTCAGGCCTGATAGAATAACTCTCAAGGGGTAAACTCGTTTCTCAGCTACCTGGGATCATAACAAGTAAGCAGCTCATTCCTCACTATAGAGACCATAGAACAATTGACTAGGCACAAGCAAACGTCGAGACCTGAAAAGTTTGAAATCCTCTTCACTTTGGCCGTCGACTTTTGCAAATCGCTGAGGCGAATCAAACGAGCAGGTCATGTGCTCTCACAACGTATTACTTTGTTGTGTGGTGGTATGAATTCAGCCCAGTTCTCAAAAGCAGTCTCAATATGAATAGCAATAGTAGTTTCAGGCAACATGGCAGAACATAAGTACGTCAATAAATTGTGTGGGGTGTTTGAAAAGACAGTGTTTAACATAACAATACAGTTATTCAACAAAGTACTAACTACTACAACAATGAAAGAAATATCACTGACTTTACTCGAAATCCTTCCTGTGACACCTTTACTGACAGCTAGACACCAGCCGTAAGTGCTCCATAAATTAACTAACTTGAACATACCAAGTGTTACTGAGGAAACAATCAAGCATTACATTCTAAGTCTATAATCACTAATGCAACAACAACAAGGTCGGTTAGAAGACACGCCTCCAGCAACCTCCTCCAGTTCCTTTATGCTTCTTGCAGCCCTCCCCCTGCATTGGCAGTTGCAATGCAATCTAACTATTAGCCTAACAATGACATGACAATGACTAATGGGGTTACTGGCAACTCCAGCAACCCTCCTTTATTAAATTCTTATGTTAACACTCCGTTCCTCGGACGATCAACAATCAATGACTAATTGATTACATTAATATCAAAGTAACACTTACGTTAACTTAATCTTGTCTCCCACAGACAAATCAAATCGTACAACTGTCACTAGTAACTCGGAATTACACAAACACTTTACCCGTCGAGCATTCAGTGAGTAATCCCCATTAATCCCTGTACTCCAGACAGCTGTTTAATCCCAGTACGAGTTACGTTATCACTTACTATTGCCCCCTCGATAGTTTACTACAATTCTACGTCCAGAGTGCTAAGAGAACGGCAGTCACCCTTGACTACACTCGAGCAATTAATTACTATTCTGAAGATCAATAATTAATTAATACAAAAGTACGTCACCTTTCACACTGCCTCAGCAATATAACATCAATGACATGAATTCCCTCTGGGGCCTTCCATACCCCGATGAACTCAGGTGACTAGTGCAATCCCACGGACCGATAACTAATCACCACGTCTACGTTACTTTACAATGACGTTACTCTCCCAAGAGTCAATCAAATTACCTGTCCACTAACAGATATTAATAACCGAAGTTACGTTATTGAAACAATGGAGCCTTCATGTAAGTCGATCAACCCTAATCGGAGTTGATTACCTTGACTTCCTTGAACCCTTGTTACCTGTCCAACTGACAGGTAATATGCAACAGACAATACTTAAAATGCAAGAGTTCAGCCCTCCTGGAATTCCTACAACCTGTCTGACTTCCCCTGAAGTTTTTTTTTATTATTATTTTTATTTTTACATGCAAGCATCCAAGGTAAAGACAATAAATACAATAAAATATCACAGAAAACAAAAACAAATATAGAAGCCACCGGCCAGAAGGACCAACAGCACAGGACAATAATTAGCAAAAATGAAGGAACGCATGAGAAAGACAGCATACATCAAGACAAATTATAAAACAATAACAAACAAACAAATAATATAAGTAAATAAACAAAACTTAGGAATAATATAAAACAAAACAAACAAGCACCGGCCGGGAGGACCGACAACAAAACGCATCATAATGTATAAAATGAAACATAACACAAGACAATGCACACACAAACAAATCATAAATATAAACAAAAGGAAAATTAAAAAGAAAACACAATACAACATGGTAATACATGAAGAGAATACACTCTGCAAAACACCGGCCCCTCCACAAACAAAGGGAGAGGCACGGGCACAGAAAACAGTAGGGCAAACAAAACGCCAGAGGGGCACACAACACTACAAATAGCAAAAACAAAAAAAAACCAAAAAAACAGGGAATCAGCGGACATACTTGCCCGGGAACAAGACCCGTGGGAATCCCACATTGAACGCCTCCCAACGTAACCACCCCCCAGGGTCTCGTTCACCCACCGGGGACGCCATGTCATCCGGAACCCTAGAAACAAACACCCGTAAGCAGGGGGACCCAAATGGTATCACTTCTGACGCGAGTAACTGCCACAATCCCCCACATCATGGGAACACCCCCACCATGAAATTCCCCCGGATCGTCATTCAGCAGTAACTCAGCAATCGGCGACCAGTGACCCGGCGGCATCACCGACGCCGGCAACACGTCCCCAGGTCCCCAAAGCGTACCCTCACAGGTGGGGGCCGGACATAGGACACCACCACCGGGGCACCAGCGGCCACGGGCACACCACCAGACGACTGCAGGGAACCAGGGCAGTGCCCATCCTTCCGTAATGTCACAACCAGGCCACGCCCAGCACCAGCAACCACACCATTCCTGGGAGCGGGAGCCACCACCTCCCACTGCGGAGAGTCCCCAGGCGGAGAAGGAACGGAAGGTACCCCCGAGACCCGGGTACCAGCATCAGCAGGCACATGAACCTCCTCTGCCACCACCAACCGTGGAGACAGCGACACATCCGGTTCCACACCGTCAACACCCAAGGACCCACAGTCATCGAATTCCCCAACATCGTCCCAGGCAGACGACGAACGCCTGGAACGCTTGGGCTCTGGCCGGAGATCGTCAGAGCCGGAAGCGGACCCAGAAACACGGGTCCCTCCAGCCGGACGAACCAACGCCCGACGCACCCGAGGCGAGATCATAGGGCCAGGCGCAGCAGCCAAAGACGAAGGAGAAGACGGCGGCGCGTCACAGTGATCACCAGGAAGGCCTTCAGGAGCAGCGGAGACAGTGACAGGAGCACGTAGACCATCCGATGGCACTGCAAGACCCACTAACTGAACGCTCACCTCCTCATCCCTGGAGACCTCCTCCAGAGGGAGCGGCGGGAAATCCTCTTCCCGGAACAAGTTGACCGGAGCAACCGGATCCACAGTGCATCGTGCAGCCTGATGCCCCAACATGCCACACTGGAAACAAGTACGGGGTTGCCGGGCATAATACACCCACACGTAGTACCCTAAAAGTCGGACAGAGGATGGCATGTCCGACCTCAGGCGCAACCCGAGGGTACGAATGTTCGTCTTCACTCCCGCATATTTTCCAGAAGATAGCTAGTGCATCCTCACACTGACGACGGAGCCAAATCTCTGGAAGAAACGCCGGAGAAGGGACTCAGGGAATTAATTCCATGGGGACCCCATGAACGCTCACATACGTCACGGCACCACTCCGATCAGAAATGGCCACAGAACCAGTGCCATCCAACAACTTTTTTTTTTTTTTTTGAGATATATACAAGAGTTGTTACATTCTTGTACAGCCACTAGTACGCGTAGCGTTTCGGGCAGGTCCCTGGAATACGATCCCAGCCGCGAACAATCGTTTTTTCATCCAAGTACACATTTTACTGTTGCGTTAAACAGAGGCTACAGTTAAGGATTTGCGCCCAGTAAATCCTCCCCGGCCAGGATACGAACCCATGGCATAGCGCTCGCGAAACGCCAGGCGAGTGTCTTACCACTACACCACGGAGACTTCAAGGTACGGCCCTCGTACCGCCAGAGAAATCCACGGTACGCCTCCTCGCCCACAAACTTGATGATCACCCGGCGAGCAGTCACCAGCTCAACCCCGTAGATTTCCTCGACCGGGACATGTAGCACGTCACACATGACCTGCTCAACGAGAGGATACCCTGCACGGCAGGTAAACTCCAACCCCACGGAGTTTACCCTCTCGACAGCGGGATGATGGCCGCTCATCGCAAAAGCACCACGTCAACACCAGTCAGGGACAGCAGGGAGGGTAGAGACACCCACACCCCCTGCTGGCGAAAACGGCAACCTCCCCAAACTGCCGGAGCGGTCAGACGACACGTCTTCACCCTACAGCAGCTCAGGTGGGACTCACTTCCCCTGAAGTGGCCGACCAAAACAGCTGTTCCTTGGACAATAATTAACCACACCGTATCTTACGTTACTCAAATTGTCTTAGGACAATTTTTCTATAAGAAATGGGTGTTCCCTTGGTTGCGTTACATTAATTGCCTCTCAATCAACGTTTACTGAATACTGGACTTCGATGACAACCAAATACACAGGAAAATAATACCAAGTACTCGTCCCAAAGACAAGTTCACCCACGACACAATAGATCAACACCCGGTGATTTTAACACAATTACAATCTAGTTGCAATTACAATTAATGCAGAACAGCAATAAATAACATTCTCAGTGCTCTAACCCACTAGAATATGGCCCATACAATTTACTAAACTATAATAACACAGTGATTGATCAACACTATTAACAATCATGGTCCAACAGATTACAACCCCTTTGCAATAACAAACACACACGGTACTCTAATTTCACTATATTAGAACATGCCCAACACTTTACTACCAGGTTGCAATGACACACAGTGCTCTAATTACCACATAGAACACGACCCATTTCTTTACCCACCAGAATGGAGTATACAACACTATAGGACGGCCCAACGGTCCTATGTCTGATAACTCTGAATGTGTTCCCACACACACACACACACACACATGTACGCTGCACACAACTGACCAAGTGCTCCCTTCACTGACAAGGACATATATAAGGGGTGAAAATCTCACGCGCCCCACGCTTCCCTTCACCTCTAAGATGCTAGCAGAGACAATGCCGGTGGAACACCTGACCTCGAATTCAGGCTTAGGGATAATAATCACCATATACACACAGGGTACTTACTCAATTATACATCCGGCTCTCACATACACACAGTTGTAGTAGGTGACCACCCCCCTCACTAGGTGGCGGTACGCGAGGCTTAGCTGTGAATAGACCAGCGTGGAGTCCCTCGCCACTAGGTACGTTTGGTACACTCCCTCACTTGGACAGCTTCGTACCTGGCTCGGGGCGAAGCGCCTCGGACGTACAAAATGGTGGCAAACACTGTGAACGACAATGTCTCTCGAAATTCCCACGAATTTCTATGGGAAACCTGCCCTGAGCACTGACAAAATGTTCCCAGATCACTCCACTGCTACAAAACACTAGCAGGAGATCAGATAGTCTGACTGATAACTGAGATGGGAACTTCACGAGTGGGTGAAACAGACTTATAGTTTGTTTCACCCGCTCGTATGAACTTTTACCCACTTCTCACGATCTGTTCAAAATACTCCCTTGCTATCACACACAAATACGACGAGTTCCTGGATTCTGCTATGTTCCCACGGAACCCTGTTGATGTTGGTGGATACTGAAGATGTACTAAGATCCACTAGAGACAGTAGTTTCACTGAGCTGGCCGACCCAGAGAAACCACGTCTTACAAGTCTAGAGGCTGGCGCAGAATGGCGTCTTGATGCCGGGCGGCAAGGAGTGCCGGCTTTTACCTGTCCTCCTCAAACGAGCCAATCAGAGAGAGGAATCCTACGGCCTACCTCCTTGGCCAACCACAGGTCAGCTTCCTTGGCACGTAAGGGATGGCATCCAAGATGGCCGCCTGCGTTCCTATGATGAAGGAGCGGGAGGCCACTGATACCTCACGCCTTTCCGCTCGCTCCTCCGGCTTCTCTGTCTGCTGCCTCCCTCACTCTTTTACAGTTAAAAGCCGCTACTCGCTCTAACTGTTTCCACAAATGTGCTACAACGGCCATTGTAACATATTTGGAATGCTGATGACCTAGGCTCTCCAGTGAGCCTGTACACGGGATGTTTCGGGTACGGGTTACCAAATATAGTCCGGGTGCATGGCTACTCACGTGCTCCAGTGCACGTCGAGCTTCACGTGCACGTACACTAGTAGAAGGTTTAGATGGTGTCAACCCATCCCCCTCACACCTTCGATCTGGAGATTATTCTTCAAGATTTATTTCAATTAAGTAATTAGTAAACCAAAATCTCCATCCCCAAGTCAATAATGACGAATATGAAACTTTGCTGATGGTTACGTCAAAAGCGGAGCTGGGGAAGGAGACGCCACACTACTCCAGTGTGCACATGGCTCCCGAGACGCTCGCATGCACTGGCGCTCAACAATAATTAGCACGTGCACCTTCCCAGAGTTGCGCGATACAGGAAAAGAAGAAATTCTGCCCAACTGATGAGGTCTTCAGTCAGGAAGTGTTGTTCTGAACAATTGTTATAGATTATCGTATTAACCAGTAGTTATAATTAATTTGTTGTTAGGTTAGACCCCAAGCATTGAGACTGGAAGCATGACTTGAGCGCTTGGCAGAGAAGACACTTCCACGTTTTCCTCTTAATTGCCAAACATAGTTACATTTCCCGAGTTCATGAAACAGGAAGAGTAGCATTTTCGCCCAACCATCGAACTGATCGTACCAGGGAAGTGTTGTTTATGAGTAATTGTTGTAGTTCTGCTAGTGGCCATTATCATGATCTGTTTTAACGTTGCATGGTTCTAACGCAGGTGCTCTAAACAAAATGGGTAAGCCAAATTATTAATGCAAATCCATCTTCTTGGAAAATATGTTGTGTTGTGGTAACAGAGTATTACTTATGACTTATTTGGCAGCTACAGTACGATCAGGCAGTATCGAGTCGACCTGGTTCACCATGAGGGTACCTAAGTCACAATAGTGCTCCTCCCTACGAGGTTCCAAGATTAATTGATTAAAATCTTTGCTTATTACCAGGCTTTTGCGTCTCTAGAGATACTCTAGAGTAGGACTATTAGTTTTCAAATAGTATGTTTATTAGTCTAGGTACTGTTTCCCACCACTCGTGGTGTAGGCTATGTACGTGCAACCTCCCAAAGTTGTGGAGAGGTACACACCCAGCAGGGCAAACCAGTGAAATACTGTCCATTCCTAAAATACAGTCCATTCTCAATTAGCTCTCTTAAATTATATTGTTATTAAATTAACAGTATATAATATAAATTCCTGCTGGGAAAAGAATCCAGTGTTCAACACCATCTTTATTGTGTTCAACCCCTACCATCATTGTGTTCAAGGCCATCACCATTGTGTTCAACTCCATTACCATTGTATTCATTCCAATCACCACTGTGTTTAACCCCATCAACACTGTCTTAAACTCCAGTCACTATTGTGTTCAACCCCATCATGATTATGTTCAACCCAATCACCATTGTCTTGAACCCCATCACCATTGTGTTCAACATCCAACACAATTGTGTTCAACCCCATGACAACTGTGTTAAACTATATAATGATTGAGTTTAACTACATCACCACAGTGTTCAATCTTTATCACCATTGTGTTCAACCCCATCACTATTGTGTCCAACCCTTCACCATTGTGTTCAACCCCATCACTATTGTGTCCAACCCTTCACCATTGTGTTCAACCCTTCACCATTGTGTTCAACCCTTCACCATTGTCTTCAACCCTTCTCCATTGTGTTCAACCCCATCACCTTTGTGTTGAATCCCATCACCACTGTGAGCATCCCCCATCACCATTGTGCTCAACCCCATCATTGTACTTAACCCAATGACCACTGTGCTCAACCTCCATCTCCAGTGTGTTCATCCACCATCACAATTGTGTTCAACCCTATCACAATTGTGTTCAACCCCAACATAACTATGTTCAAATATATTACCATTGTGTTCAACCTCATTACCATTGTGTAGAACCCAATCACTATTGTGTTCAATACATCTCTATTGTGTTCAACACCATCACTATTGTATTCAACCCCTATCACCATTGCGTTCAACCTCATCACTACTATGTTCAACCCCTATCAACACTGAGTTCAACCTCATCACCATTGTGTTCTAATCCAACAACCTCATCAAAGCTGTGTTCAGAAGTTCTAGGGTTCCAGGTTCTAGCTGTGTTCAAACCCATCTTATGATTTATTCCAGTCATTAAACTAACAAACTATATTAAATCATGTTATGCTTTTTGCCATCATTAATGATATAATGTTAAGACAATTATTTCTACTTGTATAACTGTTTTTAAAATTACATTTGTGTTGGTATTCTTATCACTTATATTTCCTTCAGACTCTATGATCTTACTTAATTATAGGTAACCTTATCTAATAGTGTTATGGACGGCAATATTGTAACAGCTTGTAAACGGTACAAGCTCTTGTTAATGTGTTATAATATAATTGATAACGCCACCACTAAACATCGCCATGTAACACCCGCAGTTCTGTATCACTATTATGAGCACAACATCTGATACCACTACAACATCTATCATGACTACCACTACTTCTAATACTACCACAACATCTATCATGACTACCACTACTTCTAATACCACCACAACATCCATCATGGCTACTACAACATTTAATACCACTACAACATCCATCATGACTACCACAACATCTAATACCACCACAACATCCATCATGACTACCACAACATCTAATACCACCACAACATCCATCATGACTACCACAACATCTAATACCACCACAACATCCATCATGGCTACTACAACATTTAATACCACTACAACATCCATCATGGCTACCACAACATCTAATACCACCACAACATCCATCATGGCTACTACAACATTTAATACCGTTACAAGCCTTTTTCAACCACGACAAGCGCCAACACTTGAACAATCATCACGCTTACTACTGTCACCATCAACGACACTACAACAGTCACTATCACCTTAAACTGCACTACAACTGTTACTGTCACCATCAACAACACTACAACAGTCACTGCCACCATCAACAGCACTACAACAGTCACTGTCACCATCAACAGCTCTACAACAGTCACTGTCACCATCAACAGCACTACAACAGTCACTGTCACCATCAACAGCACTACAACAGTCACTGTCATCATCAACAGCACTACAACAGTCACTGTCATCATCAACAACACTACAACAGTCACTGTCATCATCAACAGCTCTACAACAGTCACTGTCATCATCAACAGCACTACAACAGTCACTGTCATCATCAACAGCACTACAACAGTCACTGTCATCATCAACAGCACTACAACTGTCACTGTCACCATCAACAACACTACAACAGTCACTGTCACCATCAACAGCACTACAACAGTCACTGTCACCATCAACAACACTACAACTGTCACTGTCACCATCAACAACACTACAGCTGTCATTTTCACCATCAACAGCTCTACAACAGTCACTGTCATCATCAACAGCACTACAACAGTCACTGTCATCATCAACAGCACTACAACTGTCACTGTCACCATCAACAACACTACAGCTGTCACTGTCACCATCGACAGTACTACAACTGTCACTTTCACCATCGACAGTACTACAACTGTCACTGTCACCATCGACAGTACTACAACTGTCACTGTCACCTTCAACAGTACTACAACTGTCACTGTCACCTTCAACAATACCACAGCTGTCACTGTCACCATCAACTACAACTGTCACTATCACTACTACTACAATCAGCAATCTTTCACTACTACTACAATCAGCGTTCTGTCACTACTACTACAATCAGCATTCTACCACTACTACTACAATCAGCGTTCTGTCACTACTACTACAATCAGCATTCTACCACTACTACTAAAATCAGCGTTCTGTCACTACTACTACAATCAGCATTCTACCACTACTACTAAAATCAGCGTTCTGTCACTACTACTACAATCAGCATTCTACCACTACTACTACAATCAGCGTTCTGTCACTACTACTACAATCAGCATTCTACCACTACTACTACAATCAGCGTTCTGTCACTACTACTACAATCAGCATTCTACCACTACTACTACAATCAGCGTTCTGTCACTACTACTACAATCAGCATTCTACCACTACTACTACAATCAGCGTTCTGTCACTACTACTACAATCAGCATTCTACCACTACTACTACAATCAGCGTTCTGTCACTACTACTACAATCAGCATTCTACCACTACTACTACAATCAGCGTTCTGTCACTACTACTACAATCAGCATTCTACCACTACTACTACAATCAGCGTTCTGTCACTACTACTACAATCAGCATTCTACCACTACTACTACAATCAGCATTCTACCACTACTACTACTACTACATTAAGCACTAACTTCTCTAATAACCTTTATTCTTTGGCTTTGGACAGAATTGCAAACTTTACGTGAAGGACTAGACGGAGGACTTGGAGCACATGTCAGAGAACAAGGAGTACATGTCAGAGAACAAGCAGTACCTGTCAGAGGACAAGCAGTACCTGTCAGAGGACAAGCAGTACCTGTCAGAGGACAAGGAGTACATGTCAGAGGACAAGGAGTACCTGTCAGAGGACAAGCAGTACCTGTCAGAGGACAAGCAGTACCTGTCAGAGGACAAGGAGTACATGTCAGAGGACAAGGAGTACATGTCAGAGGACAAGGAGTACCTGTCAGAGGACAAGCAGTACCTGTCAGAGGACAAGCAGTACCTGTCAGAGGACAAGGAGTACCTGTCAGAGGACAAGGAGTACCTGTCAGAGGACAAGGAGTACCTGTCAGAGGACAAGCAGTACCTGTCAGAGGACAAGCAGTACCTGTCAGAGGACAAGGAGTACATGTCAGAGGACAAGGAGTACCTGTCAGAGGACAAGCAGTACCTGTCAGAGGACAAGCAGTACCTGTCAGAGGACAAGGAGTACATGTCAGAGGACAAGGAGTACATGTCAGAGGACAAGGAGTACCTGTCAGAGGACAAGCAGTACCTGTCAGAGGACAAGCAGTACCTGTCAGAGGACAAGGAGTACATGTCAGAGGACAAGGAGTACATGTCAGAGGACAAGGAGTACCTGTCAGAGGACAAGCAGTACCTGTCAGAGGACAAGCAGTACCTGTCAGAGGACAAGGAGTACATGTCAGAGGACAAGGAGTACATGTCAGAGGACAAGGAGTACCTGTCAGAGGACAAGCAGTACCTGTCAGAGGACAAGCAGTACCTGTCAGAGGACAAGGAGTACCTGTCAGAGGACAAGGAGTACCTGTCAGAGGACAAGGAGTACATGTCAGAGGACAAGGAGTACCTGTCAGAGGACAAGCAGTACCTGTCAGAGGACAAGCAGTACCTGTCAGAGGACAAGGAGTACATGTCAGAGGACAAGCAGTACCTGTCAGAGGACAAGGAGTACATGTCAGAGGACAAGCAGTACCTGTCAGAGGACAAGCAGTACCTGTCAGAGGACAAGCAGTACATGTCAGAGGACAAGCAGTACATGTCAGAGGACGAGCATGACATGTCAAGAGGCCAAGAAGTACATGTCAGAAGACGAGTAGAACATGTCATAGGACACAGAGTACATGTCAAAGGACAAGGAGTACATGTCAGAGGCCGAGAAGTACATGTCATTGGACGAGAAGTACATGTCACATGACAATTAGTATATGTGAGAGGATGAGTAGGACATGTCATAGGACAAGGAGTACATATCAGAGGGCGTGGAGTATATGTAAGAGAACGAGGAGTGCATATCAGAGGCCGAGAAGTACATGTCATAGGACAAGGAGAACATGTCAAAGGGCAAACAGGACATGTCATTAGTGAGAAGTGTGCCAAATCGTGGCTTTTTGCCTTTTCTGCAACAGCCGCGATTTGGCACACTTTCTTTTCCGTCAGCCGCTCTGACTACACCCTTCTGATGTACAATATTTGTCAAAGTGTTATTAAATGGTTCCGTTCTAGCGTACATTATTTTTCTTCTGGAGATTAAAGAGCCTTGACCAGTCATCCCTAATTTTAGTTACCTCGGCGATGCACAGTTCTAGTCATCCCTAGTGTTCAATGACATCATCAGCCGGCCAGTCCTCAACTTCCCTCAATCAGTCAGTTTTCTAATGATTGCATATTAAATTCCATTTTCAATTTCTTATTATATAATCCCATTTACAAAGATTGATTATTTCTACCAAACAGTCAGTTGAAAGATTGTATATTAAACATAAGAATGAAATTGCAGAAGGACTGCTGGGGACCATGCAGTATCTCCTATTAATATCCACCCATACTCTTTCATATATGCCACCTCTAAGTAATTAAATAATGTTCACAAGAAGTTCTTGTTGTTCTTTTTGTTATATACACAAGAAGCACGGAAATAGCTCAATGTTCAGATCACTGTATTAGCCTATGTCTTTCCTAAAGAAATATAAAAAATATCTAAAAAAATACTCTGTTGTTGTCCCTGTGGGGTATTTTCCCAGCAGGCATTTATATTTTTTAATTTATTTATATTTTTAATTTATTTATATTTTAATTTATTTATATTTTAATTTATTTATATTTTTAATTTATTTATATTTTTAATTTATTTAATTTATTTTAATTTATAATTATTACTTCAAAGTGGAGAGTATTTTAAAAGTTATCCTGCTGGGTGTTTACCTGATCACAAGTTTGGGGTGGGGGGTTATGTACGTTGTCTATTAATTATATAATTGAAAATTATAATAAACTACTAAAATAATATTCTATTGTTAGTACTACAGCTAAAATAGGTTAATAAAATGGGAATAATTTACCTCAGCTGTTAAACTGTTAGTATGAGAGCTGGTCCTCCAACATCAGGACCAGTTTGATAGTCCTGATGTTTGGATTGCCACATGTGGTCCGTCCTGGACCTGGATTAATGACGGCCCTGTTGTCTTTGTTTGAGCAAGTAAGCGTCTGTGCAGGTTCATGTAGACGATAACAGCTCTCTGTGATTTTTCCAGTTCGTCACACGTTACCTGCCGAATATTTACACCTTAACAATTTTTCAAAATTTATTATTGTCAATAAATGTGACTTAAAATAATGAAGATTGTGTTATTATTAAAACCAGGCTCAACCTCGTTTTGTTGTTGTTAGGCAGTATAACCATAGCAGTAAATTGCACAATGAAATAAGAACTCTACAAATCATTTAGTATGGATATAATGCCTTCCCTGTTTGATGGATGAGGTCGCTGTGGCAAAATCACTGTTGGGCGATCTATATATGAGATCTTTGTAGTGTTGCGTTGTGCCGACCTCTCTCTGGAAGCCTATGTTTACATTCTATGTCGGAGCTGGCACTCCCTCTCTCTTGACATTCTGAAAATATGGTTCTAATTTCCTGTCTTATTGACTTAGGGACATAGACTTTAGTTTTATTGTTAATTATATTAGAACCAGTCATAGAGAATACTGTTTTTATTAATTCTAATGCCTAGACTAGCAGTTTAAAGACACGTTGAGTGCTTAAATGATTGTTTTGAAGATGACGTCACAGATATCTCGATCCATATGCAGGCGAACTTGAGAATGAATCGACTTGAGAATGGTCCAGAACGGACCGAAACGTCGTCGTTCCTTCAATTTCTAGTGTGTGGTCTGGTCAACATATCTCGATCACTATAATCCTTTTATGATTAACTAATGTAACTAGTATAACTATGTTTGTTGGTTATACTGTATGTTAATATGTTAGTATATTAGTATGTTAGTGTCGGATTTCAAACAATTCCGGTGGGGTGGGGGGGGGAACACAGGTCGAAGTCCAATAATTAGAACTGCTGAACACTTCATTCCTCTCCTTCAGAATTAAAATATTGTTTTATTTTTTTAAGTTGCACTGTTGTGTGGCAGTCCTTTCTGGACGGATGAACTTGCCTAGTTTTGCTTGTGGGAGTTGAGCTCTGGCTCTTTGGTCATGTCCCATACTGGAGCTGCAGGTGTTGGAGGTCTTTGAGCGTCTTCTTTTCCCTGCCAGCTCTAAAGGAACTAGGTTTCTCTAAGGTTTTGAGAGTAGTGGTGCTTTGGCACTTTACTTTCACTATTCTTAAGATACCCTGATTGTCTGGATGAACAGAGACTATTCGAACTATAGGCCACTCTGAGCGTGATTCATCACTGGTCACCAGAACAATGTCATCAGGATTAAAGTTAATTTTGTTGTAGAGATTGTTTGCCCTATAATGATACTCCCTCAGAGCAGTTAGGTATTCTTGAGTTGGACCAAGATGGACCCATTGTCTGAGATCATCATCTTGAGGCAAGATCGACAGGCAGCAAACCTGCGGAAAGCCTGTATGAATGCCTCAGCACTCATGTCGGGAGTCACTTCTAGATGTACCCCCTTTGTTGTGGCACAGGTGAATAGGCAGAGGTATGCCTTCACTGGAACATTGCCCTTGGTGCTTGTTAGTGTTAGAGCTCCTGTGTAGGCTACACCAGTGCTCTCAAAAGGACGAAAGTGGACAACTCGCTCCTTTGGGAGTGGTGGATGTCCTGGATAAGGACACACTCGAGCGTCATTCCTCCAGCAGATTACATAGGATTTGATTATGGACTTTACAGTCTGGCGACCTTGAGGAATCCAGAACTTGTCTTTTCGGTGAGGGTGTCTAGTACCACACCATGAAAAGTGTTGGGTTTGTGTATGTGTAACTCACTTAGCCTGCTTACTATGTGGTGACGGGAGAAACACTGTATTTTTTTACTTCCAGGTCTATATCGGCATGCTGTAAGCGACCTCCACACCTTAGTATGGTATTACTGTCTGGGTCAAACCAGAGACCCAGATCATCCACTAATTTATCAGGGTCTAATTTATCAGACTGTTTATTAACAGTCTCCGTGGTATAGTGGTAAGACACTCGCCTGGTATAGTATAGTGGTAAGACACTTCCGCGAGCGCTATGTCATGGGTTCGTATCCTGGCCGGGGAGGATTTACTGGGCGCAATTCCTTAACTGTAGCCTCTGTTTAACGCAACAGTAAAATGTTTACTTGGATGAAAAAACGATTCTTCGCGGCAGGGGATCGTATTCCAAGGACTTGCCCGAAACGCTACGTGTACTAGTGGCTGTACAAGAATGTAACAACTCTTGTATATATATATAAAAAAAAAAAAAGGGAGGTTCTCAAAATCCATCCCGTATGTTTCTGTTTGGGCTCTTTTGACCCAGTACTTTTGGATACTAAAGAAATGACGTTTGATTCCTATTTTCTTTAGGAAATCGAACACCACTTGTTTCACACCTATTTGTTTGTTCAGTTCAGAGTATCGATTAGGATCAATTACCAGAGTCCGAGGTGGTTTTGGATTCTCAGTACGAGCAGAAACATTGGTCACAATGACTTGTGGCTTTTCTTTAGGCCACTGTTCACTGACTAGCTACTGAGGTCCATTGAACCACTTCTCTGCTTTGGCTAACTGCCGTAAAGTCAAGTCTCTTGGGAGATAGTCAGTTGGATTCTCTTTGATGGGTACGTATCTCAGTTTGTACAATGCTGACAATTCTCTAATTTCCTTAACGAGGTTACTCGCGTAAGGAGTTTTGCTATTGTTACAGTATTTCTCACCCACTGTAGTACTGCCTCATTATCTGACCATAACACTGTTTCTTCAAAGTGGATGTTACTTAGGACATTGATCAGATAATGAGCCAATCTTGCTCCTAGCAGTATTGCTATTAACACCAGTTATTTCAATGACCGTTTCTTCAATGGTGCCACCCTGGCTTTTTTAAGTGAGCAAATTTACTTGATCAATCGAGTCTTGGTAAGCCACGGTGCATAAGCCTTTCCTGAGGCATCACAAAACACATGTAGCTTAATTTGTTGTTTTTTATGTACTGTGTTTGGAGGGAACTTAACATACTCTAGGATACTTAGATCCTTCACCAGCCCCTGCCACTTTTCTTGCTAGACAGTTGTTAGTGGATCATCCCAGCCTATCTTCTCTTGCCAGCATTCCAGCATTAACAACTTCCCATTTATCAATATAGGACTTATTAGTCGCAATGGATCGAAGGGTTTGCTGACTTGGGATAGTAGTTTCACTCCTGCACTGTCACTCCCTGCAATACCTCAAATCTTACCTTACTGACAGGCTCCAGTATGTTTCTGTGAATAATTCAATTTCTCCCACCCTACCCATCAACATTGGTGTTCCCCAGGGCAGCATACTTGGCCCTCTCCTCTTTCTCATCTACATTAATGACCTTCCAAATGCCTCCCAACACCTCAACCAATTTTATTTGCTGACAACACAACCTTCATTTACTCCAGTCCTGACCCTCTTGCTCTTAATGTCACAGTGAATACTGAGCTAAATAAAGTCCATCTTTGGCTAACTGCCAACAAACTCACCCTTAACATTGACAAAACTTTCTATATTTTGTTTGGCAATAAATCCTCAAATCAAATAAATCTCAGGATAAACAATACCCAAATTTGTAACAAATTAGATGGCAAATTCCTTGGCATTCTCATTGACCGCAAGCTGAATTTCCAGGGACACATTCTAAATATATATCAAAAAAAGTTTCAAAAACAGTGGGCATTCTTTCTCAGATCAGATATTATGTACCACGCCCTACCCTGGTGACTCTCTATTACTCCCTTATCTATCCATATCTCAACTATGGTATTTGTGCTTGGGGTTCCACTACCCAAAATCATTTACGTCCTCTAATTACTCAACACAAAGCTGCTATTAGGACAATATCCAACTCTGGCCCCAGACATCACTCAGCACCCCTACTCAAATCTCTGAATATGTTAGATATTAAGTCACTGCACATTCTCTCTTGTGTATTATATATATATATAAAACGCTGAACTGTAATGCCAATCTTGACCTTAAAAGCTTCATTGAAGGTTGTAACAGATCCCATGAGCACCACACCAGAAACAAATACCTTTTTGATATTCCATGAGTACGACTTAATCAAACTAGAAATGCTCTACAAATCAAGGGACCCAGAATGTGGAATGACCTTCCCAATCATGTTAAAGACTGTACCTCTCTCAACCAGTTTAAGATAAAAACTAAGCACTACCTAATTGACTCGCTGTAACCTACCTTACCCCTATGTCAACCCATGTCTGTCATTTTTAAACAATGCTGTTTGTCGACCAAATTGTATTTTTGCTGTTTTTCTGCCATGTTCCCCCCTTTTTTATTTTTATTTTTTTCTCAACACATTTTATACTTTAATCTCAATTAGTATTAAGTTTAAGTCTTAGTGTTTTTCCTGCCCGAAATGCTTTGCATAATGGTGGCTTTAGGCATTGTATGTACTAGCTCTATCTATAAATTCATCAATATTTGTATCAGCCCTTGTATGTATGTACTTTACCTGAATAAACATTTGAATTTGAATTTGAATTTGAATTTAGTTTCCTCATTGTTAGGTTGGTGGTATCTGTTTCCACCAATTTGATGGTCAACTGATCCGAAGTTGTATCCCATTTGATACCTAGTACCTTTGTCCTCTGGGGTACCTTGTAGTCGTAAAATTCTGATTCAATCAGTTGTTTTAAGCTGGTATTATTGGAGGCCAACGACTGGAGAAGCATATTTGCTCCCAACAACTCTCGATTGACCTCATGATATATGTTTAGCAGTTTTTCTTCACTGCTGGTGGTTCCCTGGAAATTGTCCATATACAGGTGGTTGCTAATTTAAGTATTTTTGGGCTATTAGACCTCTTCAAATGCGTATCTAAGGTAGCTTGCAGCAGAAACGGTGAAGAAGTAGCTCCAAACATAACTTAAGCAAACCCGTATGTGATTAATTCACTGTTTGGATCACCATAGGAACTTTGTGTAGTTACGGTCTTCTTCCAGGAGGAATGAAGGAATGCCTAAGGAACCCTAAGGCCCTAAGGAATGCCTTACTTATATTGGCCATGCATGCATAAGTTCTTATGTGGAACTTTAACAGCACGTCGTACAGCCTTTGTGTCAGGCTAGGGTGAGTTTGAAGGCAGTCATTCAACGAGACACTATTCTGCATGGTCTAGGCACTGCAGGTAAATACTATCCTCAGTAGAATAGTGGGTGAAATTTTCAGTACTGCATGGTGTGGCAAATAGTGTCCTTCCTTTGGGTCATCATGTAACAGTCGAAGCTGGTTTAAATAGGTGACTGTATTGAAGGTAGTATGGATATGCCCTTGTTACAAAATATGCAGTGGAATGGTAGTTCTGCCTTGGAAAGTTGAGTAGGGTCACCCCAAGGGATTAGAGCAGTGGTGTGTAAGCGACGGTCACCAGCTTCTTGTATTTAAATTATAATTTTTGAGAAATTCATGTATTAAAGTAACTGTAATTAATAACCTCTTTCATCAAGTACGTACATTAAATTAATGTCATTCATGAATAAAGAATCAAAATTCCTCCCTTTCGTTCGAGGGCAGATGACTCGTGTAAAGCCGGCAACATCGGCCGTAAGTCAGGTCAATAAGAGTCAGGCCTCACCACCCACATTCACCTCTTCTATTCCAAGATTCCATCTCTGTTAATTTAGTAATGTAAAGAAATTCAAGTTATCATTCAGTATTGTACCTTATAATTTACCTGCTCAAGTATCTAAATATTCCTCAATTGTTTGAAATGATGATTAAGTCACCTTCAGTGACGAGTACAGGGTTAAGTTAGTAATCATCTTCGAAGATGAATTTGGCAGCTTAGCCTAGGACAATCTCTTGGCTGGAGAGAGGGTAGGCTAGGCTAGGTCAGTGTGGTTTTGGGGAGCTGAAGAGGTCACCATCTCACCTCTGAAGGCCAGAGCGGCAGCAGCTGGACTTATAATATTTTACAGTAAAGTTCTTAAGAGTTTGGTATAATTTAATGGTTCATGTGTGCCTCTTAGGGAATATTTAAGTTTAGGAAGTGTTCGGCTCAGGAAGTGTTCCTATTTATTTACACCTTTGATAGTTTTGCTTTAATAAACTTTTAGTAATTGTTTGTATTTTTTAGTATTTCAACGAATTATATTACATGTGATTTTCTCTGCCATTTGTCTCCACAAGTCTGCTTTATTGGGCTAAGTCGATATTCGAATTACAAGCCAGCCTAGTCTCTCTTAATATCAGAGATATTCCCTTGTTTTGTTTAATTTCCACACTTAATGTAAACTCATACCTCCCTTTCAACAAAATTGGGGATAACACCCCAAGGGTTTAATGGTTAATTAATTGGCCCAAACCCTGATTAATTAATCTGGCTTCGTCCTTGGTTTGATGGTGGCAGCAAGTAAAGGTCTTTGAGTTTTTGCTAGAAAAGCTTAGTGCAACGTTTCAGGTTTATAGGATCTTAGGCGGTCGAACGTCGAAGGTCATGAGGCATGGGACTGGAGGCTGTGGTGGAGTTCTGGGGTCTTCGAGTAAGATATCTATGAGCAGGGTAGTCGACAAGAGAGAGTCATTACCCCGTTCCCGTGTTACAATCATTGTTTACTACTTCGAGGAATTTGTTGAGGTCTCTCGCCTTTTTGCTGTGCTTCATTACTCTCACTTCCTCTCTGTGACGATTAGCTCGTTGGCCACCAGGGGGTCAAGACACGCTCGCTTGACCTGCCAGTTGCTACCTAGAGTTTCGAGGGGGCGGGTGTGGTTTGGCGTGTCGGCGCCATGGGGACCCCCCTCCCCCCTGTTGTGCGTGCCCAGTCTATAGGCCTCGAGTTTTCTGCTCGGGTGGGATATCCCGAGGTGGATTTGGTGCTGTGTGACATGCTGCGGGTCCCTGTAGAGGATGTTTATGGTGTTGAGCTGGTGTCTGCCCGTAGAGTGGTTGTTAAACTAACGACGGAGGAGGTATATAGGGCGTTTTTACGTCGGTACGAGGGGCGGACCTTGCCCCTGCCCGAAGGTACGGGCACTGTGACTGTCTCCGATCGCAGTGGTGCCATCACGTATGTAAGCGTGCATGGGGCGACCCTGGAATTTCCGGAGGGATGGCTGAGGCGTTATTTCGGCCAGTTTGGGGCGGTCATCAGTGTGCGGTTGCACCTGCTCTCCTCGGGTCCGCTAAAGGGTGTGCGGTCAAATATTCGCACCCTAGGAATGAGGCTGTGGGCGGACATTCATTCTCAAGTGAGGCTTCTGGGGTGTTCTGTTCGAGTGTTTTATGCTCGCCAGCCTCATACGTGTAACCGTTATGGCCTCTTGGGTCATCAGGCTGCTGGGTGCTCTGAACCTGCTGTCGCACCCGTCAACCTCTTCCGTGAGGAGGATTTCCCGCCGCTCCGTGTGGAGAAGGATTCGATGGGTGTGGACGCCGCTTTGGCTGCTGCCGAACCCTGTTCGCCCGGCTTGTGTTGTCCGGGTCTCTGGGTCGACATCCGGCTCTGATGATGTGAGGCCGGTGCCCAAGCGTTCCCGGAGATCTTCTGATTAGGTTGATGCGGGGTTGATGATTCTTCCGTGTCTTCTGCTTCCCTTCGCTCTGCCTTACCTCGTTAAGCGACAACTGTCGCCCAGCTTCGGATGCTGCCGTTTCCGCCTGATCTGGTGGTTCATGAGTTTATGCCCACCCCCCTGAAGCAGGGGGACCGTTGTCCTACCGACAGGGAGTACTTAGTGTGGGAAGCTTATAAGCAGAAATATCCTAGTCATGATTTTCCTGAGAAGTATTTACCTACCACTGTCGTGTCTCCTCCTTTTAAGTGATTTATTTTTTTGTGTGTGTGTTTGTGCTATGTGTTGTGGTGTTGTGTTCGTTTGTGTGCGTGGTGTGCGGTTGCATGCATGTGTGCGTGAGTGTATTTTATTTACTTTATTTGTGTTATGTGTTGTACCTCTCTGTGTGGTTTTTCAGGGAAATTTGGCTTGTTTTGTGTTGTTTCACGGGTTGGGTTGTTGGGTGAGGGTTTGGGTATTTTGTCATTATACTGCTATGCTTATTGTTTTGTTGTCGGCCCTTCAGGCCGATGTTTTGTGTATTTGGTGCTTTATAACTATGTGCCTTTGTAATTTCTACCTGTGCCTTTTTCCTTTATAATTTTGTGCCTTTGTCCTTTGTAACCTTGTGCCTTTGTCCTTTGTAACTGTGCCTTTGTGATTACTGTAATCCAGGGGTGGGCAACCTTTTTGAGAGTGCGTGCCAAAATCAGCCAAGTCTCTGACACAAACTTTTTCCACGTGCCAACCATTTTTTTTAGAACATATTTGGTATCTCTTAACAACTCTTTAAACGAAAAAATAATAAATTACCTCAGTGCAGTAAAACATAGTATAAAAAAAACAGATTTTTTTTTTTATTTAACCTTCAGAAGTACATTTCAACAGCCTTTAAGCTTTTGTGACTTTAATAGAATACAACAGATAAAAAACTTGTTGACTCCTTTTATATACTGTCAGTGAGACTTCTGCTGCTGCATAACTGATGACAGAGATTTTACATCGGGTTTATATTTAGTAACATTGAGAGATATGCATGCAGCGCTAGTTTCATCTGTCATGCTTCTCCTGTTACGAGACTTAACAAAGTTCATAATTGAGAACAAAGATTCGCAAGCATATGTAGACGAAAACATGGTTAGCAATGCTGTTGCAAGGTTTTTTAAACAGACATAATTTTCTTGAATAGTAGTCCAAGTCCTTAATACTTCGTTTTCCGCATTTCTCTTTGTTACTTTCATCTCTAATCTCTCTTTCAGTATTTTCCAAGTCAACTCTAAGGTCAACAAATTTCTGCTTCCAAATTGAGCTACTCTGAAATTCAATCAACTGCATCTCAAAATCATCCATGTCTATCCATGAAAACGTTTGCAAGTTTAGTTCATTCATTTTGATGCTGTCTGGAAACTTGATGAACTTTACTGTGTCTTCCAGTTCTCTGAATTTGGCAAATCTTGTAGAGAACTGCCAAACTGTTGACTCGATAATGTTTACAAACAGCTTTTTAAGACATTTGTGGTCTGTTCTGTCATCTTTTAGATCACTGATGTACCTCTTTAGGTTTGGAAAGTATCTAAATCTCTCATTATCCAGATCCCTCTTAAAAACTTTAAGCTTCATTTCAAAAGCTTTTATGTAACAAAACATAACATCAAGTGTCTTACCAGAGCCCTGTAACTTAATATTCAATTCATTTAAATGTTCACAAAAATCAGCGTGACGAGACAATGAACATAATAAAAATCTTCAGAGGATTTTTTTTTTATGAAAATTAGAGGGTTTTCTTTATTTTACATAATTCCAGAAACAACACCAGAAGCCGCTTATCACAAAGACACTACTTCCTAGGCATTGAGTACTTATGCCGAGAGTTTATAAGACTTCACTTGGTTCGATAGTCAAAACCCGTTTTTGTGTGTTTGTGTGGTGTGTTGTGGCGAAACATCGTTGAGTCGGTGACATCTTGCTTATGTCAGCTCTGTTCTTAGGGAGCAGGCGAGCGAGTACGTGTGAATTTAAGGATTAAGACTATTCTTACAGTTTCACAAAGTTATTGATTTATAAGGGGAATAATTTTCACCTGGAGATGAAGTACTGACCTTCACGGGGAGGAGGCAAGTGAGCAACTGTGAGAAACACTACGAAGCAAGACTGCGAGAGAGAGTTACGAGTCTGAGATCGTCTGAACATGTGTTCATTACGGGGACTTCATGGGGGTGGGGGACTGTTGATTTCACTGGTTATATTACGGCCGTCAATGGAGAGAAGGGGAGAGCATAAGAATTCTTATCTTTCTTTAGCTTTCGAAGGTGAAGATGCTTTAGATTTAGATAGTAAAGTGAGTTTAATTAATATGCGTCAAACTGAAGTCGGGCGGCATTCAAACACATGAGGTTTAGGGAGGGGGGGGGGGGGAGATGTTGTGGGGGTTTAAATTCAAAGTTTACGAAATTAATTTTTAAAGGTGGGCAGGCATGGCGTATTTTCCCTTCACAGATATGATTGTCAGTGTACACTATGGTTATGGGTGCAGCCTTTAGGTTAGAAAGGCTTATTACATACAATATGAGCCAAAGTAAATAGAGGGGAATCATCATACATCGGCATGATCTAACGGTAACTATGGCAACAAGATCAACTTCTTTTTCTTGAGACCTCTTTAGCTTCGTAGAGCTTAAACCTCTTCACCACCAGGACGTACATATACTGTCATGGCATGTAAGCTTATACCCCAAGGAAAGTAGTTTTTTCTTGTCTGTGCTTAGGGTAACATGTGCTTGCATCTGTGCTTAGGGTAACCTATGCTCTTGCGTGCCAGAGACAAGTCATCGGCGTGCCAAGTTTGGCACACGTGCCATAGGTTGCCCACCCCTGCTGTAATCTGTTGCCTTACTCATGCTTGCCTGTACGCTTAACATTGCACGACACATCTTGCACTGTTCCTTTTCTACTGTGATTTTGTGCTATGTGTAGTTTTTTTATTTATTTCCATTACCCTCCTGTATTGTCTTGTTGTCTATATTTACTGTGTTCCTTTGTGTTTATGCTCATTGTTGTGTTTTTGTTGTCGGCCCTTCAGGCCGGTGTTTAGTGTATTTGTCTTTCTTTGTTTTGTGCCTTTGTGTTTGTGTTCTGTTTTGTTCTTGATTTATTGTATTTATTCGCATGTATGCATGTAAAAAAAAAAAAAAAAAAACTTCGAGGAGTTTGCTATCAAGTTGTTGTTGGATTATACCATGGTGCAATTTCAGGTTCTCAGGTTGTCTATTTAAGCGCATCACTGCTTATTTAAGCGCAAATTTATTTATTTAAGCGTAAATTTACCTTAATTGGTTTCAGGCCATGAAATGGTTTACTGGCAGCTGAAGGTGAATCAGCTTCCATGGTAACCCGACCCAGTATTAGTTGTCTTTTTAGACCACTGAGTCTAGGTATTGTTTACAAGTCCAGTCATCATCTGGAATAGGTTGTTCAGGGACGATGCCCAGTGTGGCCAGATCCCATAATTTATGTACAGGGGGATTAAGTTCATCCTCGGACATGACTCTGAACTTAAGTGGTGACTGTTCTCCACCTAGTCATGCAACCATCACTGGGTTGACTTGTTAGTTGTACACAGGTGTGGATTGCTTCAGACTCAATACTGGCCCAGTGAGCAAATTGCCTCCTGCAGACAATAACAGATTCATTCCCTGCCTTTTAGTACATCCAGTGATGAGTTTATGGTAATAATCTGAACCTACAAGAAATTCAATGTTGGAGAGGTGATCACATGTTATTTTGTTGTCAGCCAACTTAATTCCTTTTTCCTGTAGGAATTTGGCTGTTGTCCCTAGAACATAAATATATAGGTCAGATGGGATTTTGTCTGCTACGATAGCCTGTACAATATGGGCATAACCGCCTAAAAGTACTAATGGTTGGACAACTTTGTAGACTTGGGGTACTGTGTTTATTAGGAACCCTAATATATTTAGTTTTACCTGTCGAACAGGTTTTAGTTTTAAGACATCTGCCACTTTCTGTGTGACAAATGTCTTTTGTGATCCTTTGTCAAATAACCCACGAGTGGTAACCTTGGACCTTTTGGTTTTGATGAGAAGATGGGCAGTGGGCAAAGCTGTGTTATTATCAGACTTTGTTGAAAGTACACTTACATCCTGACGTACTTTACAGAACTGTATTGTGGGTGGAAGTTTCTTCCTCCACCTGGGGTTTGGGAGACCTTGGTCTTATGTCCCCACACAGTGCTGTTTGGTGTTGACCCTTATTGCACCTATTGCAGGTGTGCATTTGGGTTGCACAGGTATTGTGGTTATGTGACCTTAGACACCTGGTGCATTTATGCATCTCCTTGAGTCACTTTACAGGTGTAGTTCGATCAGGGTAAGTAGTGCAGTGGCATATGGAATGTTCATCATCAAAGAACAAACCCGTAATCCAGCTTACAACACTTTTGGGGGTTACCACCTTGGGTGACATGGTAACTGTAGGTTTGCAGGGATCCACTGCATATGTGCCCACTCTGCCTTGTTTCCACTTTGGAGTGGAGGGAGACGTTTTAGGTTTATTTAGATTACTGTGTATACTCTGTGATTTATGATGGGTGGTTATTGAAAGTGTAGATGTTGATTTACCATCTGTGTTTGCCCTTTGTCGTTCTACAACAGAACATAAAGCTTCTGTAATCTCCTGTACTGTCAGGGAAGATTTGGTATGCAAGGTAAACAACTTATCCAGTGTTTCACTGGGTAATTTGCATCTTACAATACCTTTAGTTAACCAGTCCGCACTATCTAGATCAACCTTAAGGCTGAGTACTTTAAGTAAAGACTCAAGCTCCAATCTAAAGGCTTGGAGTGAGTCAGTAAGTCAGTGGATAGTAAGTCCAAAATTGTTTGAACTAAAAGTGTGACAGCTCGCTCTGTGTTAGCATAATTATCCTTATGGAGCTGGATTGTGAAATCATAGCTGTCCCTAGTTAATGTTAAATTGGATACCATCTTTAAAGCTTTTTCCTTAAGTTGACCCAGTAAGCATGTAAATTTGGTTGTTTTAGGGATAGTGTGTCTAGAATCCAAAGAGTTAACAAATTTGCTCCTGAAGTTATCTCAACTTTCATCCTCGTATCCAGAGAATGTGGGTGAACTGATTGAAGGCAGTTTGACTTTTGGTTGTGTTGTGTTAGGGAAAGCTGCTGCTGTTGTTGTTGTTGTTGTTGTTGTTGTTATTGTTGCCTTACAAACACAATTATGTTGACGAAATGTTGTAACCTGGCCTAAGTTGTTGTTGCTGTTGTTGATTTAGTGGTGACGACGATCGTGGGATCGGATGCGCCCCGGCGTACCTGTGATGGGTTAATCGCGAAGCCCAGAAAGGTGAAACGCCAAGCCAAATCGCGAAACGAGTTACGCCAGTCACTAAAAACTAATATGCCTCCCAGCAAAGAAATGCACAGATGGGCAGATGACTGGGAAGCCCCAGGAGTTCCTCAAGGTGACAAGAACCTGCCCCGACCCACACAGAGAACACCAGGTAGCAAAACCAAAACTCAGCCTCCAACTAAAACCCAAAAATTCATCCAGTGTCCTCAGGCAGAGCAAAAACCAGCCAGCCACCATGGCTGAGGGCATACCAGGAGCCCACCAAGACCTGCCAACTCCCAGCACCTCTCAGCCAAGACGCCCCCCCGAACACTGTCACCCCGCCGGGAGAACCAGCCAGAACACACCAAAAAAAAAAAATCTATCAACAATCCCATGACCCAAGGAGATATGTGCACCAGGCGTCGTACAATCGGACCGTTAAATAGGGATGCCAAACGGCAGTAGCAAAGCCAAAACGCGAAAACAAGACGTGATCAGGCGGCTCCCAGGAGGAGGAGGTGTCCAGATGTCCGCTCGGCGTCAAAGTTGACACAGCTCTGGCCTAAGTGATATCCGCATAATCTGCCAGATCAGCCCTAACATCGTCTAAATCTGTTTCTGATAAATTGGTGTTGAAGAGTTCAGCCAAATATTTCTCTAATTGGCGTTTACTTGCTCAAATTTACTGGCAGCTGCTTAATAGTAGCTTTCCAGTTTAACACCTACAGGGTACTCGCATTTTTGTTCCATTATTTTATTATTATTTGTCTTTGTACAAGAGTAAACATGATTAGTCTTGCCACATTTCGTTCCACCCCAGAGGAGGAACTTGCTATGTTAATTCGTGCCAATAAAGTCAAAATACTAACCTTATATAACCACAGAGTATCGCCACTCACCGCCACATGGTGCCACCAAAGCTGAGCTCCATAACATGATTCTAGACCATTTACCTGAAAATTATCTTATCACTTCAGAACAGCAGGAACAACATAAAGTTGCTGACAAATCTACACTCACACTCATGAAATTTAAGATCGAGTTAGCCCAATTAGACCCTGCTGCTGACGAACAAAAATGGGAAACGAGAAGATAAGATGCTATATTAGCCTGTGAACGTGAACAAGAACAGCTCCGGCTCTACGAACAAAAAACTGAATTAGAATGTCAACGACAACAACAAGAGGCTGACCTACAACGTCATTGAGAATTAGAACGAGTACAAAGCCTAGCTCAAGAGCTTCAACCCAAGAGACTACAAGAAGAAAATGAAGCTGCAATCGCATTACGCTTAAAAAGAGAGAAAGGAGACACCGTGCTCAATTACCGACATCAGGAGTTGAAACTTTAAACTACCCTCACCTCTCAGCACCAGGAAGCAGAAGCCAACTTACCAGTATGTTTTAACCCCCAAACAGTGTATCAAAATGATGCCGCTTTTCGTAGAGACAGAGGTAGATTAATTTTTTGTGTCTTTTGAGGCTTTGGCAACTCAGTTACTCTGGCCTTGGAACCAATGGTCAGTACTTCTCAGCGCTCACTTTATAGGAAGAGCTGCCTTGACCCATCAGTACTCTTGCCACCAGAACTGACTACGAGGTACTAAAGCAAGCAGTCCATGATGCATATCTCCTATTCACTAAAAGTTATCGACGACGTTTTAGGGACAATGTCAAGACTCAATCCCAAACCTACTTGGAGTATATGCAGAATAAAGCCAGGTATTTCATGTATTGGCTAGAATCCCGCCAGATTACTACCTTTAGTGAACTTATTAATCTAATATTAATGGAAGAATTCATGCGACATATACCTAACCCAGTGCGCCTCTATCTTGCAGATAAAGTAGAGAAGAATCTCAGTAAATGTGCACATTTAGCTGATACAGCCTAATCCATAAATCTTTTGATTCGTATTCCAGTAAACCATCTTGGTCCAGTAATGCTCCATCTAAAGTAAGTCATAAAGATATTAACTATGCACTTTACTGCAGGTACTGCAAAACTTATAGACACCTTCTTATTGACCAATGTCGAAATCCCCGTTGCAGAGCAACGAAATCTGACTCGCCTAAGCCTTAACCTTAACCTCCTAAGCCTACTAAGTCTGTGTTCCATGCAAATGTTCCAGTTACTGATCTTGCTTTATTTGACAGACATATGTATCCAGGAACTGTTTCTGCCAACGGTAGAGATACTGATGGAACTGGCCCAATACGTATCTTGAGGGACGGAGCTGTCCTACAGAGTATTCTACTGAAAGCCGCTGCTCTTCAAGTCACCAATACTGGAGAAATCGTCCTGATCACCGACCTCACTGCAACCACACCTTACCCACTTGCCACAGTCTACCTGGAATGTCCATTCATTAGTGAAGAAGTCAAAGTCGCCATTCAGGAAAACCTTTTCCCATGCCAGTAATTCAACTTTTGGGCAACGACTTGGCCAACCAGCAAGATTCCACCAACTTGATCATCTGTGACAAACCCCAGTGTTACGTTTGAAGGCGGAAGAGAAAAAATTTTGGTCCACGTGGTTTTATTCTCAACAACCAACAACAACAACAACAACAACGAAACAATTATAAGGTACATAACTTACTATTTACAAGAACATAAACAAAAGAGCATCTGCTCCAACATGCTACGCCCAACATCTGTAGTACTCAATCCCAACATTACTCCCCTTTTAATTTTCTTCCTGATTTTCTCAACTGGGTGTCCCTACCTGTTACTTCTTGAGGTTATCTTGAGTTGATTTCGGGGCTTTAGTGTCCCCGCGGCCCGGTCCTTGACCAGGCCTCCACCCCCAGGAAGCAGCCCGTGACAGCTGACTAACACCCAGGTACCTATTTACTGCTAGGTAACAGGGGCATTCAGGGTGAAAGAAACTTTGCCCATTTGTTTCTGCCTCGTGCGGGAATCAAACCCGCGCCACAGAATTACGAGTCCTGCGCGCTATCCACCAGGCTACGAGGCCCCCTTTCCTTTCTGGGAAACATTCTTCTGAATTACTCCCTATAGAGTCCATAGGGTTAACTGTATCTCCATTACCCTCTGTTGCCCCTTGCTCTGCCTCCCTGCCTCCTGCAGGTGCTGCTACCCCTTCATTATTAGGATTGGTATCACTAGTTGTCCCACCCCCACCTGAAGTGTCTTCAAAATTTCCTGTGAACCTTGGCAATGAGTTGATTTGCATGCCTTTTCCAACTACTGTTCCCAATACTCTGCACTTGCACAGTGAAATTCCTACGTCCCAAGACTTCTCTAATTTTTCCTTCTACCCAAGGCTTCCCAACTCCAAAATTCCTTGCATATACTGCATCCCCCTCGATAAACAACAATTCCTCTCCCTGAGCCAACTGACTGGCCAAGCTAGTTACCGATTTCTCTTTATTGGGATCTGTCTTTACTGCTTCCATGTGCACTTTAAAGTGCCTATTAAACAGTAATTCAGAAGGAGATTTACCAGTTGTAGAATGAACAGTTTTCCTTTGATTATATAACAATCTACAAAGCCTTGTATTAATAGTACCTTCTGTAAACCGCTTTAACCCTTCTTTCAAGGATCTCACATATTTCAACAACAGATTTAATTTGGGATCTCTACCAGTAGCCTTCCTAATAGTCTGGAATGAAATAGGCTCAAAAGACATATATTCCACCAGGTTAACATACTCCACTGGAATCCTGGAATTCAATTCTTCTGTCACAGGCAATCTACTTAATGTATCAGCTGCTACATCCTTGCATGGCTTAAACTCTAAATCATACTCAAACTGCGAGAGTAGTAATGCCCATCTTTGAATTCTAGCATTGGCATTAACTGGAATCTGCTTACCTCTGCCAAACAATCCTAGCAGGGATTTATGGTCTGTTCTAGCAAGAAATTTCCTTCCCAGCAGAAAATACCTCAGTTTTTTTTGACAGCATATACCAAAGCTAAGGCTTCTTTATCTAACTGAGAATAATTTTGTTCCGCAGGAGATAAGTTCTTGCTAGCAAAATATACTACTTTATCCTGACCATCTACTTCCTGTAATAATACACAACTCACTCCTACTAGGGAAGCATCTGCCTCCAATTTTAAAGGGAGTCTACCAGTAAAATTAGTGAGCACTGGAGAATTTATCAATTCTTGCTTAATATTCCTGAAGGCATTCTCCTTTCTTGCTGCCCACTTAAATTTAGCCCTTTTTTCAACAATTCATACAAGGGTGCTAATTATTTTAGAAAAGTTCTTCACAAACTTACAAAAATATGTAACCATCCCAACAAAAGACGGTACTTCCCAAACTGATGTTGGGGCTGGGGAATCTACTATAGCAGCTACATTTTTGTGAGACGGAGTAAAGCCCTTATGTTATGGGGGGCATGTGGTTGTACTGAAAGGTTCAATAGTGAAAATCACAGGAGTTCTTAAAATAGTGGAAATCGGTAGGCCCCGGCCCCCGGGAAAGAAGGTTCCCAGCAATGAATATTTGTTTGGCTAGACTAAACGTCTGCTGTCTAAAGTAGTCACCTACTCTACTCTAAACAGGATGAAAGATACTCCTTGCTTTAGCCTTACTTATTAAACCCTCTAACAACCCCCTATATACATTAATACAATAAATCATTTTACCACTCTACCTTACGTTAAGTACCTTGGTCCACATAAACAGGATGCAAGGTTTACAATTGCAAATAGGGTAAAGACTACTTTCCTGTAAGGCACTTGTATCATAGGTATCACAGACTTAAGCACACGTGGGTTCACTAGTCTCCTAGAGTACACTTAGAGATACCAAAACACTATCTTAGGTTACACAAGAACTAAATACACACCTAGCCAGTAACACGGTCAGGTACTTATCTTATATAATAACCCAGAATAAGGTAAAGGAAGAGAGAAGGAGGAGAACAGCACCCACAGAGAAGGTGTTGACACCACCACCGCCAGACCAGAGAAGGAAGAGGGAGAACTCTGCTACCACCTTCCCTGATTCCTGTCGGATGGATACTCAACTGATCATACAGCAGCAATCATCCCAAGTTTACTCAGACATTCATTACTAGTTACTTTAATCATTCTAAGAATAGCTGATAACTAGTTCAATATTATATTTAATAATCAACAAGCCAAGAGTCTGAATAATATGTGAGTAACAAGATTCATCTTACATCTGGCAAGGAAGACGGGAATAAATGCATACCCAGGTTTTAAGAAGCCATGAATGTAAATGTTACTGTTAATTAAACATCCTTCTCACATGATCCAATATTATGAATTAATGTCTACAATTATTTAAAACTCAAATTGACCTCTGGTTTCCAATTAAGAATCCAGGGTCATAACACCTGTCTACCCTTCAGAGAAAAAAAGTGTTGCTACTAGAATAATAGTAATATTTTTTGTAAGAGCATACAGAGAAAAAAAAGAAACCGATGCAATAAAAGAAAAAGCACACAAAAAGGAATTCTCTGAAAGAAAAAGCACATAAAAAAAAGGAAGTAAATAAAGTTGACATGGAATATTTAATGTCACAGGAGAACCTAAAAAAAATAACTAAAACATGACAATTGGTATATGGCTTCCTGTGGCTCAGATGCTTGCTACTCAGGTAACCGGGACAGCGCCTTGGTTATCACTTTTAGCTGACGGTAAGTGGATAATGGAAAGGTTGAAGTCCTGTAGGTACAACGCCCACCTGAGTATGCATTTATTTTTTTCTTTCATCTGGGTTATAAACACCAGTGGGTTATGGTCCATGTACACTTCCACTATATTTGCTGTTAGATACACTTCAAACTTTTTACAGGCTAACACTAGCGCCAACGTTTTTTTTTTCTACCACTGAACAATTGCGTTGCACCTTTTCAAATTTCACAGAGTAATAGTACACTGGATGGTCCACTAGATCATCCCCAGTTTGCAACAACACTGTACCAGCACCTGAGTCAAATGCGTCAATGTGAATTTTAAATGGTCTTTCGAACCTTGGACTAGTGAGCACTGGGGAGGAAGGTAAGATCAGTTTCAAGTTTTTAAAAGCCTCTCTGCACAGTCTGTTGATCACTTAAATTTAACAGCCTTTCACAACATGTTGGTGAGAGGAGTGGCGACACTGGAAAAATTCTGACATAAGCTGCGGTAGTACACACGCATACCAATAAATCGTTGAACTTCCTTTTCAGACAGGCGCACTGGATACTCCAGTATGGCATTGATATTATCTTGCCAAGGTAACACTTTTCTTTGGCTCACTTCATAACTGAGGTATGTCACATGTCTTGGCCAAAATGATACTTTTTTGCATTTAACGTTAGATTTGCACTTTTCAAAACTGTGAACAACTGACGTAACCTAGTTATGTGGACAGCCCAATTTCTATAAAAAAGCACAATGTCATCTAAATATGCCCGACAATTTGGTACATTTGCGAACAGAGAGTTTATTGGCCTCTGGAACGTTGCAGGGGCATTACGCAATCCGAATGGTAGTACTTGATACTTGAAGCACTTGATACTTGTTCATAACACCATCGTTTGTTATGAACACGGTTAGTTGCTTGGTACGTTCGGTGAATGGGATCTGATAGTATCCCCTCGAGAGATCGAATTTCGATACGTAAGTGGCGTTCCCGATCTCGTCGATGCAGTCTTCTAGGAGGGCAGCAGATAGGCATTTATGATGGTCACCTTGTTGAGCTGCCGATAGTCGGTGCATAATTACCCGGAGCCGTCTGGTTTGGGGACCAAAAGGCAGGGCGAGCAAGACTTGCTCAGCCGGATGAGGCCGTGCTGGAGCAGGAAGTCGACTTCTTTCCACACGATCACCTTCTTTTCTGGACTCATCTGATAGGGTTGAAGCTGAATGGGGGTGTAGTCCGTCAACATGGTATATGGCATCAGTCTGGGTCGGGAGCTCCCTGAACAGACTGGAGAATTCGTCAAGCAGCGACTCCACCTCTTCACGTTGGGCCATCTGTAAATGGGACAGTCTCTCCTCCACAGCATTCACAGAACTAGAATTATTGAGAATGAGACTAGTTGGGTCCCCAGAACAATTATCACCTCCATCACTGGAAAAGGAAACATTGGTAAGAGCGACGGTCCTGGGGCCCAGGAACTTCTTCAGACGGTTCAAGTGTATGAGCATTACCTGGTTACGCTTGCCAGATTGCATTACTTTGTACGTGAGGTCCCCCAACCTTTTCTGTCACAATATAGGGGTCTTCGTATTTGTGAGACATATTGTTCACCAGTCGAGGTTTTAATACCAGGACAGGGTCACCAGGCTGAAATACCATCAACTTAGCCTTAGTATCGTGTGGTTCCTTCATACTGTCTTGCGCCTTCCCAAGAAATTTTAATGCAGCCGCCTTACAGTCACTGAGTCTCTGGGGGTGTTGTGCAAAGAAAGCTGAACCTTCGGTCAACGTTACATTACCTAACAGATTCTCCTGTAACATTTATAAGGGTCCACGGACCTTATGGCTTAAGAATAACTCAAAAGGAGAACAACCCAGTGAACTTTGTAACCCCTCTCGAGCAGCAAACAAAACATATGGCAAGTTCTCATCCCAAAATCTATGTGAATTCTCACACGATGTCTTCAGCAGCTGCTTTAACGTCTGATGGAACCGCTTAATTACTCCTTGACTCTGTGGATGGTATGGGCTGGAAACCTTATCAGTTATTCCAAGGTCCTTACAGAATTGCTAAAAAATATCAGACTTAAAATTAGTACCATTGTCAGTTTGCACGACCCGAGACAGCCCAAAAGTTGAAAAAAATTGCAACATACGAGCAACAACAGTCTTTGCTCGGAGGTTTCTTACAGCAAAAGCCTCAGGGTAACGGGTCGTGATACACATCATTGTTAACAGGTAAATGTTACTAGACTTAGTTCTAGGTAATGGACCAATACAGTCCATTACCACATGAGAAAATGGTTCCTCCGGCACGACAATAGGCCTTAGAGGAGCGTTAGGTGGTGTCTGGTTTGGTTTCCCAAGCTGACAAGGGATACAAGAGTTACAAAATTTTGCCACATAGCTTTTCAGCTTGGGCCAGTAGAAATATTTAAAGATCTTATGATACATAATATTATTGCCTTGATGTCCCCCCATAGGGTCATCATGAGCAGCTGAGAAAAAATTCTCTCTATAGCAGGTAGGCAACATAACCTGGTGGACAATCTCCCATTCATTTGACAAGGGAGAACTCTGTGATCTCCATTTTCTCATCAAAATCTGATCCTCGTAATAGTACCCAGTTGCTGCATCTATAATCTCCTCCTTAGAGAGAACTACATCATGACATTCTGCAAGACTGGGGTCAGCCTTCTGCAGTTTACTCAAGGAGGCATCCATGCCTGGGTCCAATGCCATTGACCGAGACTCGCTAGGGTTCCCCTCCACCTCCTCACTACTCCTAGTAGTAGGTGATGGTAGGCTCTCCACAGTGTCCTCGGCCTCGACATCGATTCGAGCCATGAACGTGTCTGCAAGGTCCACTTGGCTTTCACCACTCGGAAAGTTCCTTGTGTCCTTGGGATTTACCAAATTGGCAACCGCAGGGCTGCCCTTACATTTAAGTTCCATAGACCTGGTCACCGCACACGCAGGGTACACAACATTATCCTCTGCGGCTGATAGATCCAGGGAAACCTTAGGGGTAGGCAACATAATAGGCAGTCTGGAGTCCCCTACCTTATCTCCTGCTAACTCATTACCCAATATCAAATCAAATCAGATCAAATCAAATATATATTCAGGTAAAGTACATACATACAAGGTGAGATACAAAACGTTGATGGATTTATAGATAAAGCTAGTACATACAATGCCTAAAGCCACTATTACACAAAGTGTTTCGGGCAGGAAAAACACTAAGACTAAAACCTAATACTAGTTGAGATTAAAATATAAATTGTTGAGAAAATAAAAAAAATAAAAAAGGGAGGAACATTGCAGAAAAAATAGCAAAAATACAATTTAGTAAACATACAGCATTATTTAAAATAGAAGACATGGGTTGTCATTTTGGGGGCGAGGTAGGTTACATAGAGTTAATTAGGTAGTACTTAGTTTTTATCTTAAACTGGTTGAGAGAGGTACAGTCTTTAACATATTTAGAAGGTCATTCCACATTCTGGGTCCCTTGATTTGTAAAGCATTTCTAGTTTGATTAAGTCGTACTCTTGGAATATCAAATAGGTATTTGTTTCTGGTGTGGTGCTCATGAGATCTGTTATAACCTTTTAGGAAGCTTTTAAGGTCAAGATTTTATATATATAAAATACACATGAGACGATGTGCAGTGACTTAATATCTAACATATTCAGAGATTTGAGTAAGGGTACCAAGTCCTAATAGCAGCTTTGTGTTGAGTAATTAGAGGACGTAAGTGATTTTGGGTAGTAGAACCCCAAGCACAATTAAATAACATAGTTGAGATATGGATAGATGAGAGAGTAATAGAGTGTCACCAGGGCAGGGCGAGGTATATAATATCTGATCTTAGAAAGAATGCCAACAGTTTATATATATATATATATATATATATATATATATATATATATATATATATATATATATATATATATATATATATATATATATATATATATATATATATATATATATATATATATATGTCGTACCTAATAGCCAGAACGCACTTCTCGGCCTACTATGCAAGGCCCGATTTGCCTAAGAAGCCAAGTTTTCCTGAATTAATATATTTTCTCTAATTTTTTTCTTATGAAATGATAAAGCTACCCATTTCATTATGTATGAGGTAAATTTTTTTTAATTAAAGTTAAAATTAACGTAGATATATGACCGAACCTAACCAACCCTACCTAACCTAACCTAACCTATTTTCATAGGTTAGGTTAGGTTAGGTAGCCGAAAAAGTTAGGTTAGGTTAGGTTAGGTAGGTTAGGTACTCGAAAAACAATTAATTCATGAAAACTTGGCTTATTAGGCAAATCGGGCCTTGCATAGTAGGCAGAGAAGTGCGTTCTGGCTACTAGGTACGACATATATATATATATATATATATATATATATATATGTCGTACCTAGTAGCCAGAATGCACTTCTCGGCCTACTATGCAAGGCCCGATTTGCCTAATAAGCCAAGTTTTCCTGAATTAATATATTTTCTCAATTTTTTTTCTTATGAAATGATAAAGCTACCCATTTCATTATAAATGATGTAAATTTATTTTTATTTGAGTTAAAATTAACTTAGATATATGACCGAACCTAACCAACCCTACCCAACCCAACCGAACCTATCTTTATTGGTTAGGTTTGGTTAGGTAGCCGAAAAAGTTAGGTTAGGTTAGGTTAGGTAGGTTAGGTAGGCCAAAAACAATTAATTCATAAAAACTTGGCCTATTAGGCAAATTGGGCCTTGCAAAGTAGGCTGAGAAGTGCGTTCTGGCTACTAGGTACGACATATATATATATATATATATATATATATATATATATATATATATATATATATATATATATATATATATATATATATATATATATATATATATATATATATATATATATATATGTCGTACCTAGTAGCCAGAACGCACTTCTCAGCCTACTATGCAAGGCCCGATTTGCCTAATAAGCCAAGTTTTCATGAATTAATTGTTTTTCGACTACCTAACCTACCTAACCTAACCTAACCTAACTTTCTCTGCTACCTAACCTAACCTAACCTATAAAGATAGGTTAGGTTAGGTTAGGTAGGGTTGGTTAGGTTCGGTCGTATATCTACGTAAAATTTAACTCCAATAAAAAAAAATTGACCTCATACATAATGAAATGGGTAGCTTTATCATTTCATAAGAAAAAAATTAGAGAAAATATATTAATTCATGAAAACTTGGCTTATTAGGCAAATCGGTCCTTGCAAAGTTGGCTGAGAAGTGCGTTCTGGCTACTAGGTACGACATATATATATATATATATATATATATATATATATATATATATATATATATATATATATATATATATATATATATATATATATATATATTATTAAATATGACCGAAAAAGTAAGATTAATAATTCTAACACGAATTTTCTCAATCTTTCGTACATTTCTTTTCACTGTTGGAGGTAATTCAAAAATCAATTCTCCAAAATTCATTTTTATTTCTAGTCTGACGCAACACGAGCGCGTTTCGTAAAACTTATTACATTTTTAAAGACTTTAGTTTACAAATACACAACTGAATAGAGCTTACACATCTCCGATTTTGTTTATATCTACATTTGAGTGAGGTGGATGGGGTGAGGTGGCATTAATAGGGTATTAATTTCATCAACACAGGACAGAACATGAAACAATGGGTATTGAAATGGAAGTGATTGTAGAAAGCCTATTGGTCCATATTTCTTGATGCTTCTATATTGGAGCGGAGTCTTGAGGTGGGTAGAATATAGTTGTGCATTAATTGGCTGTTGATTGCTGGTGTTGACTTCTTAATGTGTAGTGCCTCGCAAACGTCAAGCCGCTTGCTATTGCTGTATCTATCGATGATTTCTGTGTTGTTTACTAGGATTTCTCTGGCGATGGTTTGGTTGTGGGAAGAGATTATATGTTCCTTAATGGAGCCCTGTTGTTTATGCATCGTTAAACGCCTAGAAAGAGATGTTGTTGTCTTGCCTATATACTGGGTTTTTTGGAGCTTACAGTCCCCAAGTGGGCATTTGAAGGCATAGACGACGTTGGTCTCTTTTAAAGCGTTCTGCTTTGTGTCTGGAGAGTTTCTCATGAGTAGGCTGGCCGTTTTTCTGGTTTTATAGTAAATCGTCAGTTGTATCCTCTGATTTTTGTCTGTAGGGATAACGTTTCTATTAACAATATCTTTCAGGACCCTTTCCTCTGTTTTATGAGCTGTGGAAAAGAAGTTCCTGAAAAATAGTCTAATAGGGGGTATAGGTGTTGTGTTAGTTGTCTCTTCAGAGGTTGCATGGCGTTTCACTTTCCTTCTTATGATGTCTTCGACGAAACCATTGGAGAAGCCGTTGTTGACTAGGACCTGCCTTACCCTACAGAGTTCTTCGTCGACTTGCTTCCATTCTGAGCTGTGGCTTAGAGAATGGTCGACATATGCGTTAAAAACACTCCTCTTGTACCTGTCTGGGCAGTCGCTGTTAGCATTTAGGCACATTCCTATGTTCGTTTCCTTAGTGTAGACTGCAGTGTGGAAACCTCCGCTCTTTTCCATGACTGTTACATCTAGAAAGGGCAGCTTCCCATCCTTTTCCATCTCGTAAGTGAAACGTAGCACGGAACTCTGCTCAAATGCCTCCTTCAGCTCCTGCAGATGTCTGACATCAGGTACCTGTGTAAAAATGTCGTCAACATACCTGCAGTATATGGCCGGTTTCAAGTTCATGTCGACAAAGACTTTTTGCTCGATGGTACCCATGTAGAAGTTTGCAAACAGGACACCTAGGGAAGAACCCATGGCGACCCCATCTACTTGCTTATACATGTGCCCATCCGGGCTCAAGAAGGGTGCCTCTTTAGTACAAGCTTGGAGTAGTTTCCTTAGGATATTTTCGGGTATGTCAAGAGGAGTACAGGCTGCATCACGATACACTCTGTCGGCTATCATCCTGATTGTCTCGTCCACAGGTACGTTGGTAAACAGCGATTCTACGTCCAACGAGGCTCTTATCCCTGTGGCCCGTGTGCCCCGCAGTAAGTCAACAAATTCCTTTGGAGACTTCAGGCTGAAGGCGCAAGGAACATAAGGAGTCAGCAGGCCGTTGAGTCGCTTCGCCTGTCTGTACGTGGGTGTGGGTATCTGGGTAATGATTGGCCGAAGTGGGTTTCCAGGCTTGTGTGTCTTGACATTTCCATACGCATATCCAGGTTTATATTCCCCAATGATCTTTGGCAGGTGGAGTCCGGATTTCTTGGCGTTCACAGTTTCGATCAGTTTGTTGACCTTTGCTTTTAATTCGGCTGTAGTGTCCTTCGTTACCCTTTGGAACTAAGTTTGGTCAGAGAGTATGAGGTTCATTTTCGCCAGATATTTGTCTTTTTTAAGAATGATATATATTGGCGACTTGTCACTTCTCCTGACAAAAATCTCCTTGTTCTCACGAAGGCTTTTAGCTGCCGCTTTGAGCTCGGGGGACAGTATGGTTCTTCTGTAATTGCCTCGATTCTTTCCTCCTTCTGCAATAAGTTCTGCTTGTAAGGTATCTTTGGTAGTGACCTTCTTTTGTATCTCGAGGTCGAATATGTCGTCCAACAGAATTTCCAACTCTACTTTCCGGGCCATCTCACTCGGTCTGGACATAACATGACAGTTTATGCCCAGATTTAGGAGAGTGACTTGGTCCTCAGTGAGGTTAATTCCTGCAAGGTTCAGGAAGCCATCTCTTGGTCGTGGAATTGCCATAGGTCCTCCATATAATGTTGTTAGTTTCTTGATAATCCTTGTTTCAGTGCTGAGGTGATGTAGGTCTGTTTGATGATCATTGGGGAATATAAACCTGGATATGCGTATGGAAATGTCAAGACACACAAGCCTGGAAACCCACTTCGGCCAATCATTAGCCAGATACCCACACTCACGTACAGACTGGCGAAGCGACTCAGCGGCCTGCTGACTCCTTATGTTCCTTGCGCCTTCAGCCTGAAGTCTCCAAAGGAATTTGTTGACTTACTGCGGGGCACACGGGCCACAGGGATAAGAGCCTCGTTGGACGTAGAATCGCTGTTTACCAACGTACCTGTGGACGAGACGATCGGGATGATAGCCGACAGAGTGTATCGTGATCCAGCCTGTACTCCTCTTGACATACCCGAAAATATTCTAAGGAAACTGCTCCAAGCTTGTACTAAAGAGGCACCCTTCTTGAGCCCGGATGGGCACATGTATAAGCAAGTGGATGGGGTCGCCATGGGTTCTCCCCTAGGTGTCCTGTTTGCAAACTTCTACATGGGTACCATCGAGCAAAAAGTCTTAGTCGACATGAACTTGAAACCGGCCATATACTGCAGGTATGTTGACGACATTTTTACACAGGTACCTGATGTCAGACATCTGCAGGAGCTGAAGGAGGCATTTGAGCAGAGTTCCGTGCTGCGTTTCACTTACGAGATGGAAAAGGATGGGAAGCTGCCCTTTCTAGATGTAACAGTCATGGAAAAGAGCGGAGGTTTCCACACTGCAGTCTACACTAAGGAAACGAACATAGGAATGTGCCTAAATGCCAACAGCGACTGCCCAGACAGGTACAAGAGGAGTGTTGTTAATGCATATGTCGACCGTGCTCTAAGCCACAGCTCAGAATGGAAGCAAGTCGACGAAGAACTCTGTAGGGTAAGGCAGGTCCTAGTCAACAACGGCTTCTCCAATGGTTTCGTCGAAGACATCATAAGAAGGAAAGTGAAACGCCATGCAACCTCTGAAGAGACAACTTATTTTTTATTTTATTTTATTTATATATATACAAGAAGGTACATTGGGTTTGTGAGAATACATTGGATAGTACAGTAATTACATTCTTGTAAAGCCACTAGTACGCGCAGCGTTTCGGGCAGGTCCTTAATCTAGCAGATAATTTTAAGTAGGTAATTTCAATCAGAATTGATAAATGAAAGATACATTACAAGGGAAAAATGAAATGAGAGGTTAACACTCAAAGGTGTAATGATTATAGTTAAATTATACTTATAGTTATATTGATATCATATTGACAACACAACTCGGGTTGTCTTAAATACTGCATAAAAATATGTACTTGCTAGGTTGTAATATGTGTTCAACTCTAGACAAGTGTAACATTCTTACTCTTACACCAGGTTAGCACAATAAATTAGACTAGGTTGCTGTACAACACCAGCCTAAAATGTTCTACCCCTGTGCAAGAATTAGTTGTTAATAATGTGGCATGCAGTAAATGTTACAGTAATGGCAGTAATAATGCAATAATTACAAAAAAACATTTATAAGTAACTTATAAGTAAAGTAGCCTCTTATCAACCTCTTGTAATGAAATGAAAAAATGCACAATTGTTCCTTTGGTACTGCCAGAACAATAATAGTGCTTGTTGTAAGTTCTGTTTGCTATGAGATTGAAAAGTTAGGCTAGAAAAAATGAAAAAAATATAGCAGTGTCTTCCTGCTATAATGTGTGTAGGTAATATTGCACTATATGTATGTATAATATCCGGTTCGAAGGACCAAATAATGTGGGGAAATTCCAGGCAGCTAATCTCTCTTTTTCAAATTGACTTTAATAAAATAAAGTTATGTCTTATTTATTTTCTTAGTAAGTAAGAATTATTTGAGTGGACTGTATATACTTGTAAACTGCCTGAAATCTTCTTACACACTATTCGGAGGGACAATTGGTAGCCTAAACCACTTTGTTATGGCTCCTTCTTAAACTACCAATTGTTTACCTTTTAATCTGTTATAATAATATACCACATGTGGTGGTCTACTTATTAATATCATACCACATATGGTGGTCTAATCTACTAGCAATTTACTAATTATGACTACTAATAATAGTATTAATGGCTTAGCTGGGCCAGTAGTGCGGGCCTGGTAAGGCGTGTAGGTGTATCCTCCAGATTGGGTGTGGCCCTTTGCCTCCTGGTGCCACGTAATGGCGGCTTGTGGGAAGGACAAAGCTTGGCAAGCAATTAGTAATGTGTATGAACCAACTGTCTGCTCAACTTGCTGCTGCTCTCACAATTTACCTGTATGGGATGCAAGAAATTAATCAAAGTTCACTAAACATATCAATTACAGGTATGGCATGAACTGTGAGGGCTGTAAATGTGTTACACGTACATGTGGTTTGGGTTGTTCATACATTATGACCGACTTATTTTTATAAATGAGCAAATGTGCACACTTCAATTCATATACAAAATACTTGATAAGCCGGATACTGGAGTGCTGTGATGGTTGTTAGGCTGTGTTGCTGGTGTTGACACGTAAATGGGGTGTCTAGTTGTTTACACCAGTTCTAGCCAATACAGCGTGGGGCTGCTCTGCTGTTGTTTTTATGTTATGATACGGGAGCCTCCCTCCTAGTCGGGCAACGCCATCATGCTGGTTCCTCTCTCAAAGTAATTTTACATTAACAAGGGAACCTAGCTACAATACTGTGTTAATAATTATATTCAGTCTTATTGATTACTTTTTTGTTACTTCTAGATACTAAACTAGTCTATTGACAATGTTTCATAATGTAAATATACGATGACTTCCATGACGTCACAGAGTCTCCCATTTTCCATCCTGAAGGGAATACAGACTAAGGGAGACTGTGTTATATGTGTGTGTGTGTGTGTTTGTGTGTGTCGGTTTCCCGACAATAACGTTATTTACACGACATCATTACGTTATTATGATGTTATATTAACGTATAATTCCTGTATGAAAACCAGAAAATAATTTTGAACTTTGTTTTAAACCTTGTAAAGTTATCATAAAACTTGGAATAAGACGGTAAGCATGCTTTACTTATGAAAATATACAAACAAATCAACAAAAACATTTTAACATAAAAACATATAGTACATAAACATAACATAAATTAACTGCATGCATGGGAATTAATTGGAACTCTGTAATATTGTATATGATGAACCTTGAGGTACAAACCCAGTGTAAATACCTATGCAGTTCTTTCCTAAATCTAATTTTTTCCAATTTTTACACTTTGTTTCGAGTTCTGTCTTGTGTTGTTACTTTTAATACCCTATTAATATCCCCTTTGTTATGTCCATTCATCCTATTGTGCACCTCTACCATATGTCACTCCTAATTCATCGCATTTTTAGAGAATGTAATTTAAGCTTTGACAATCTTTCTTCATATGACAGGTTTCTAACACTTTCGCCCACTAATGACGAAGTATGGAGTCAAAATTTTAGCTGCTAGATGTCCACTAATGGAGTTTATATGCACTCGCCTTTGGCTTATACGCTTTTGAAGTTTATTTGCATTTAAACCAGTAGAAAATTCTATTGCAAACACATTGATACCATTTTGATAAACCTAGGACGAGAATTGAGGTGACAAAGTTGAAAAGAGTATACACTCTCTGTATTACCAGGCTCTCTAATGAACGGCCAGGCACTGCATAGCACTCTTCTGGGTAACGCGGCCTGCTTTCATCACGTCAGCGGGTGGAGCGCACTGCTGTTTTTTACATTTTATGCATATACTCCCGTGGAGAATTCTATTGCAAACACGTTGATACCAAAATGAAAGACCTAGGATGACAAATGAGGTGACCAAAGTGACAAGAGTGTATACATTTTATCGCTCTTTTGCACTCCAAGGTAACATGCTCTCGATTTCTCTGTTTGTTGCGGATGGTAAACCGGGTTTTTTGAGTTTATATGCCTTTAGACCGGTAGAGAATTCTATTGCGAACACATTGATACCAAATTGAAAAACCTAGGACGAGAATTGAGGTAACAAAGTTGGAAAGAATATACACTTTTCTGTATTATCGCACTCTCTAATGTAATGAGACATGCCTTGGGGTGGCACATCATTCTCTTTCTGGTACCTGCCACCTACCTTCATCTTGTCGGCGGGTGGAGCGCGATGCTGTTTTTGAAATTATATGCATATACTCAGATTGGGAATTCTATTGCGAACACATTGATACCAAATTGAAAAACCTAGGACGAGAATTAAGGTGACAAAGTTGAAAAGACAATACACTTTTCAGTATTACCGCCCCCTACCTTGGAACGTCCAAAACCACAGGAGATAGTGAAGGGCTAACTCGCCCAAAACGCGGAAATGTTTTGGGGTATTAATTAACTTTATCCTACGCTGGACTTATTCTAGTGAATTTATATCCATTCTATAATACAGTGACCAATAGTGAAGTCCATATATCTAAATGGAGCCATTCGAACAAGCTTGAATTCCACTTCAAATGCCTTGAAGTGAGTGAGAGTGAGTAAGATTATGAGAGTTAGTAAGAGTGAGAGTAAGAGTGAGTATGAGAGTAAGAGTGAGCAAGAGTAAGTAAGAGTGACTGAGAGTAAGTAAGAATGAAAAAGAGTGAGTATTGTGACTGAGATTGAGTAAGAGTGTGAGTGAGAATGAGTAAGAGTGTGACTGAGAGTGTGACTGAGAGTGAGTGACAGTAGGAGTGAGAGTAAGAGTGAGTAGGAATGAGTAAGAGTGAGAGTAAGAGTAGGAGTGACTGAGAGTCAGTAAGAGTGACTGAGAGTAAGAGTGAGTGAGAGTAAGAGTAAGAATGACTGAAGGTGAGTAAGAGTGACAGAATGTGTAAGAGTGAGTAAGAGTGTGTAAGAGTAAGAGTGACTGACAGTAAGTGATTGAGAGTGTGTGAGAGTAAGAGTAAGAGTGAGTATGAGTGGGAAAGAGTGAGTAAGAATGAGTAAGAGTGAGTGAGTAAGAGGGAGTGAGAGTAAGAGTGAGTGACAGTAAGAGTGACTGAGAGTAAGAGTGAGTAAGAGTGATTGAGAGTGATTGAGAGTAAGTGAGAGTAAGAGTGAGTAAGACTGACTGTGAGTAAGAGTGAGTGAGAGTAAGAGTGACTTAAGGTGAGTAGGAGTGACAGAGTGTGTAAGAGTGAGTGAGAGTGAGTAAGAGTGAGTGAGAGTGAGTAAGAGTGAGTGAGAGTGAGTAAGAGTGAGTGAGAGTGTGTAAGAATGAGTAAGAGTGACTGACAGTGTGTAACTGATTGAGAATGTGTGAGAGTAGGAGTGATTGAGAGCAAGAGTGAGTATGAGAGTGGGGTAAGAGTGAGTAGGAGTGAGTAGGAGTGAGTAGGAATGAGTAAGAATAAGAGTGAGTAAGAGGGAGTGAGAATGAGTAAGCGTGACTGAGAGTGAGTAAAAGTAAGTGAGTAAGAGTGGTTAAGAGTGAGAGTAAGAGTGATTGAGAGTAAGAGTGAGTATGAGAGTGAGTGAGAGTGAGTGAGAGTAGGAGTGGGTAAGAGTGACTGAGAGTAAGAGTGACTGTGAGTAAGAGTGAGTGAGAATAAGAGTAAGAATGATTGAAGGTGAGTAAGAGTGACAGAGTGTGTGTCCCGCCAAACACACACCGAAACTACGACGTTGGTACAACGTTCGAACAAGTTTTAACACCTCCTAACCAGTTATAACAACCAATATAGTAAGTTGTAACAACGTTCTAATACGTCATAAACACGTTAAGCCAAGATGTAACAACTTTATTACAAGTTGTAACAAGCGGAAAATGGAGACAGTTTCAGTTTGTGTTTCCAGGGGTAGGAATGAGTGAGAGTGAATAAGAGTGAGTGAGAGTGTGTAAGAGTAAGAGTGAGTGAGTGAGAGTAAGAGTGAGTAAGAGTAAGTGAGTGAGAATAAGAGTGATTGAGAGTGAGTATGAGAGTGGGTAAGAGTGAGTAGGAATGAGTAAGAGTGAGTGAGAGTGAGTAAGAGGGAGTGAGAGTGAGTAAGAGTGAGTGAGAGTAAGAGTGACTGAGAGTGAGTAAGAGTGAGTGAGTGAGAGTGATTGAGAGTGAGTAAGAGTGAGTAAGAGTGAGTATGAGAGTGAGTAAGAATGAGTGAGAGTGAGTAAGAGTTGGTAAGAGTGCGTAACATTGACTGAGAGTGAATAAGAGTGACTGAGAGTAAGAGTGAGTGAGAGTAAGAGTGACTGAAGGTGAGTAGGAGTGACAGAGTGTGTAAGAGTGAGTGAGAGTAAGAGTGAGTGAGAGTGTGTAAGAGTGAGTAAGAGTGAGTGAGAGTATGAATAAGAGTGACTGACAGTAAGTGATTGAGAGTGAGTGAGAGTAAGAGTGATTGAGAGTGAGTAAGAGTAAGAGTGAGTATGAGTGGGTAAGAGTGAGTGAGAATAAGAGTAAGAGTGAGTGAGAGTGAGTGAGATTGAGTAAGAGTGAGTAAGAGTAAGTGAGAGTAAGAGTGATTGAGTGAGAGTAAGAGTGATTGAGTAAGAGTGATTGAGAGTTAGAGTGAAAGTAAGAGTGATTGAGAGAAAGAGTGAGAGTAAGAGCTAGTGAGAGTAGGAGTAAGAATGAGAGTAAGAGTGATTGAGAGTAAGAGTGATTGGGAGTAAGAGTGAGAGTAAGACCCAGCAAACACAAATCATCTACACAACGTTCGCCTATCTCTTCCCATAGGTGTGGGAATGATTTGCATTGAGAATGGTGCAGGAGAGCCTTTGAGAAACTTTTACTCAAAAAATCCAAACACAAAGGTTTAATTATAAATTGTTTTTCTACAATTATTTTCTTCCAAATGTAAAACAAATAGTTTTTACATGTTTAAATATAAAATTTATGGTGTTTTTTTGTAAAATTCATTAATAAATTGTGAATGATATATATTGGCTGAGTGAAACCTTTAAAATCCATTTAGTTATAATATGAACAGAAAAAAGTAGTTTTCCAAATTTTCTAAAAATCGCTCTTTTTAACACAATTTGACTCCTTATGCATTCCACTAAACACTAATATCATGTTTAAATATATAATTTATGTATTATTCCCTAAGATAATTTATATAAATTATAAAAGTTGCTGGAAAGTGGTGAGAAAGAATCTGAAAACGTTTTGTTGTCTTATATTGGCGTGTTCTTATTAACTAGAGTGAGTAAGAGTGAGCGAGAGTGGGTAAGAGTGAGTAAGAGTGACTGAAGGTCAGTGAGAGTGCCAGAGAGTGTGTAAGTGTGAGTAAGAGTGAGTATAAGTAAGAGTGACAGAGTAAGAGTGACAGAGTGAGTAAGAGTGAGAGTAAGGGTGACAGAATGAGTAAGAGTGAGAGTAAAGTGATTGAGAGTAAGGGTGAGTATGAGAGTAAGAGTGATTGAGAGTTAGAGTGAGAGTAAGAGTGATTGAGAGTTAGAGTGAGAGTAAGAGTGATTGAGAGTTAGTGAGAGTAAGAGTGATTGAGAGTAAGAGTGATTGAGAGTAAGAGTGATTGAGAGTAAGAGTGATTGAGAGTAAGAGTGATTGGGAGTAAGAGTGATTGAGAGTAAGAGTGATTGGGAGTAAGAGTGATTGGGAGTAGGAGTTAGAGTGAGAGTAGGAGTAAGAATGAGAATAAGAGTGATTGAGAGTAAGAGTGAGTAAGAGTAAGAATGAGAGTAAGAGTGATTGAGAGAACATAAGAACATAAGAACATAAGAACAAAGGTAACTGCAGAAGGCCTATTGGCCCATACGAGGCAGCTCCTATTCTATAACCACCCAATCCCACTCATATACTTGTCCAACCCGTGCTTGAAACAATCGAGGGACCCCACCTCCACAATGTTACGCGGCAATTGGTTCCACAAATCAACAACCCTGTTACTGAACCAGTATTTACCCAAGTCTTTCCTAAATCTAAACTTATCCAATTTATATCCATTGTTTCGTGTTCTGTCCTGTGTTGATACTTTTAATACCCTATTAATATCCCCCCGGTTATGTCCATTCATCCACTTGTAAACCTCTATCATGTCACCCCTAACTCTTCGCCTTTCCAGTGAATGCAACTTAAGCTTTGTTAATCTTTCTTCATATGAAAGATTTCTAATTTGGGGAATTAACTTAGTCATCCTACGCTGGACACGTTCAAGTGAATTTATATCCATTCTATAATATGGCGACCAAAACTGAACTGCATAATCTAAATGGGGCCTAACTAGAGCAAGATATCTGATGTGGCTTGAGAACCACACCAGGTGTCTTGTTACTAACGCTGCGATTAATAAATCCAAGTGTCCGATTTGCCTTATTACGAACATTTATGCATTGATCCTTTTGTTTTAAATTCTTACTAATCATAACTCCCAGATCCCTTTCGCAATCCGACTTCGCAATCACAACACCATCTAGCTCGTATCTTGTAACTCTATCATCATTACCTAACCTCAGAACTTTACATTTATCAGCATTAAACTGCATCTGCCAATCCTTTGACCATTTCAAAACCCTATCTAGATCAACTTGAAGTGATAGTGAGTCCTCCTCCGAATTAATTTCCCTACCGATTTTCGTATCATCGGCAAATTTGCAAATGTTGCTACTCAAACCTGAATCTAAATCATTTATATATATTATAAACAACAGAGGTCCCAGGACAGAGCCTTGAGGCACTCCACTTACAACATTTTCCCACTCTGACTTGATTCCATTTATACTAACTCTCTGTTTCCTTTGGTATAGCCATGCCCTAATCCAGCTTAATATAGCACCCCCAATACCATGAGACTCTATTTTTTTAATCAGTCTTTCATGTGGCACTGTATCAAAAGCTTTGCTAAAGTCAAGGTATACAACATCGCAATCCTTACCACTATCAACTGCCTCAACAATGCTAGAATAAAAAGATAACAAATTTGTTAAACATGAACGGCCATTTATAAAACCATGTTGCGACTCAATTATTAATTTATGTTTTTCAAGATGAAGACGAATTTTATTTGCTATTATAGATTCGAGTAACTTTCCCACAATAGACGTTAGGCTAATTGGTCGATAGTTAGACGCAAGTGATCTATCTCCTTTCTTAAAAACTGGTATCACATTAGCAACTTTCCAAAACTCTGGCACTCTGCCTGACTCTATTGATTTATTAAATATGGTTGACAGTGGGTCACAAAGCTCCTCTTTGCATTCTTTAAGCACCCTAGCAAACACTTCATCCGGCCCTGGGGATTTGTTTGGTTTGAGTTTTACTATTTGTTTAAGAACATCCTCCCTGGTAACTGCTAAACTCGTCAACCTGTCCTCGTCCCCACCCACATAGACTTGTTCGGCTGAAGGCATATTGTTAAGTTCCTCTTTAGTAAATACAGATACAAAATATTTATTAAAAATACTACTCATCTCTTCATCACTATCTGTTATTTGACCTGTCTCAGTTTTTAATGGACCTATCCTTTCCCTAGTCTTAGTACGATATAACTGAAAAAACCCTTTAGGATTTGTCTTTGCTTGCCCTGCTATGCGAACTTCATAGTTTCTTTTTGCTTTCCTTATCTCTTTTTTAACATTTAAGAACATAAGAACATAAGAACAAAGGTAACTGCAGAAGGCCTATTGGCCCATACGAGGCAGCTCCTATTCTATAACCACCCAATCCCACTCATATACTTGTCCAACCCGTGCTTGAAACAATCGAGGGACCCCACCTCCACAATGTTACGCGGCAATTGGTTCCACAAATCAACAACCCTGTTACTGAACCAGTATTTACCCAAGTCTTTCCTAAATCTAAACTTATCCAATTTATATCCATTGTTTCGTGTTCTGTCCTGTGTTGATACTTTTAATACCCTATTAATATCCCCCCGGTTATGTCCATTCATCCACTTGTAAACCTCTATCATGTCACCCCTAACTCTTTGCCTTTCCAGTGAATGCAACTTAAGCTTTGTTAATCTTTCTTCATATGAAAGATTTCTAATTTGGGGAATTAACTTAGTCATCCTACGCTGGACACGTTCAAGTGAATTTATATCCATTCTATAATATGATATATATCCATTCTATAATATTCAGTCGGTCAGGTGAAGTCACAGTGAGAGGTTGTGTTAACCGGAGCTCCTGAGTGTTGTTATAGCAATATGGAAGTTGTAGTGAAGGACCTGGTGACTCTAGTGGGAGCCCTGAGGACAGAGTTGGACTCTCTGCGGGAGGAGGTGCGTCAGCTTAAAAAACTACGAGAAGTAACGAAGGAGGAGACCAGCAGTAAAGGGACCTCGTCTTGGAGAGTTGCGAAAGACAGGGGCCTTAAGAAGACTTTGATAAAGCCGCCTTCAAACGCCATAGCAACTTCAAATTCATTTGACGTTTTGGAGGACGAGTGCTGTGGAGAGACTGTGGATCGCGCAAAAGGGAAAGCAACGAAGAGAAAGGAAGCGCAGGCCCCTCAGAAAGTAAAGGAAGTACCTAAGCAAACATTAGTTGTGGGAGATTCCCAGATAAGGTATTTGGATAGAACGTTTTGTGCTAGAGATAGGGGGAACAGGTTAAGGGTTTGCTATCCCGGAGCTGGCATTGGTGATATTATAAACAACATGAATGATATTATGGCTGGTAATGGGAACAATCCCATTATTTGCATTAGCGTGGGAGGAAATGATGTTGGTCGAGTCAGGAGTGAGGAACTGATTCAGAGGTATAAAACAGCCATAGAGTTAGTTAGGAGCAAGGGAGGAATCCCGATCATATGTGGCATTCTTCCAAGAAAGGGAGTGGGAAATGAATGGATATCGAGGGCACTTGGTGTCAATTGCCGGCTGGAAAGATATCGCAAATCAAATGCAATATCTTTCATAGACAACTGGGAACACTTCTATGGAAGAAATGAAATGTATGCTCGTGATGGGGTGCATCTATCGAGAGCTGGGGTTGTTGCTGTTGCGAACTCGCTAGAAGAAGTGGTTAGAGGTGTTTGTTTGGGTTTAAACTGTTAGTAGATAGAGGTATGGGAATTGATTTGGAGGAAGGAGGTAATAAAAGTATGTGTTTGTGGGAGAAAGGAATTGGCAAAACGATCAGGGAAAGAGAAGGTCCGCAAAATAACAATTCACTTAGGGTATATTACACTAACAGTAGAAGTCTAAGAAATAAAATTAACGAATTAAATGCTCTTGTCTGCACAGAAAAAATAGATATTATTGCACTTACCGAAACGTGGATGAATGTAGAAAATAGAGAACTATTAGCTGAATATCAAATATATGGATTTAAACTATTTCACACAGATAGATATATTAGACGAGGAGGTGGAGTAGCCATATATGTTAGGGACAATTTGAAATGTAGTCTCAAAGAGGGAATCAAAACAGAGCCACACACAGAAACTATTTGGATTGAATTAAACGAAAAAGCTAATAATATTATAATAGGAGTAATATATAGGCCACCAAATTTAGACAGAATGGAAGCAAAACATCTATGGGATGAAATATCTAGAGCATCTAGATCTAACAGTATTTATGTCATGGGTGACTTTAATTTTAGCGGAATAAACTGGTTGAACAAAACAGGGAATAGTGAAGCAGAAGATTTTCTAGAATTAATTGACGATTGCTTTCTTACGCAACACATTAAGGAACCAACACGGGAAAATAATATTTTAGATTTAGTGTTAACTAACAGGGAAACGCAAATTAATGACATCGAAATAGGGAGTGAGCTAGGGAGCAGTGATCACAAAGAAATCAGATTTAGCATAGAATGGAATAGACCAGTAGGAGAAAATTCTGTTAAAGTGCCAGATTTTCGAAAAGCTGATTTTAATAGCCTAAGAAATTTTTTGGGTCAAATTGATTGGAAAGGCTTGGGTATGGGGTGTGGGCCGGTCTTGGAGCGAGACATGAACCCAGCGATAGGTGACTTAAATGGGGATTTCGATGTGGATTCAATATATAACTTATTTAAGAATATTCTAAACAAAGCACAGGAACGTAGTATACCATACAAATTGAATAGATCGTATACTAATGACCCAAAGTGGATAACAAAGAATTTGAAGAACCTTATAGGTAAAAAGAGAGCTTGGTACAAAAGGATTAAAAATGGGGAGGTCACTTTAGAACAGGAATTCGTACAACTGGTTAGAAATGTTAAAAAAGAGATAAGGAAAGCAAAAAGAAACTATGAAGTTCGCATAGCAGGGCAAGCAAAGACAAATCCTAAAGGGTTTTTTCAGTTATATCGTACTAAGACTAGGGAAAGGATAGGTCCATTAAAAACTGAGACAGGTCAAATAACAGATAGTGATGAAGAGATGAGTAGTATTTTTAATAAATATTTTGTATCTGTATTTACTAAAGAGGAACTTAACAATATGCCTTCAGCCGAACAAGTCTATGTGGGTGGGGACGAGGACAGGTTGACGAGTTTAGCAGTTACCAGGGAGGATGTTCTTAAACAAATAGTAAAACTCAAACCAAACAAATCCCCAGGGCCGGATGAAGTGTTTGCTAGGGTGCTTAAAGAATGCAAAGAGGAGCTTTGTGACCCACTGTCAACCATATTTAATAAATCAATAGAGTCAGGCAGAGTGCCAGAGTTTTGGAAAGTTGCTAATGTGATACCAGTTTTTAAGAAAGGAGATAGATCACTTGCGTCTAACTATCGACCAATTAGCCTAACGTCTATTGTGGGAAAGTTACTCGAATCTATAATAGCAAATAAAATTCGTCTTCATCTTGAAAAACATAAATTAATAATTGAGTCGCAACATGGTTTTATAAATGGCCGTTCATGTTTAACAAATTTGTTATCTTTTTATTCTAGCATTGTTGAGGCAGTTGATAGTGGTAAGGATTGCGATGTTGTATACCTTGACTTTAGCAAAGCTTTTGATACAGTGCCACATGAAAGACTGATTAAAAAAATAGAGTCTCATGGTATTGGGGGTGCTATATTAAGCTGGATTAGGGCATGGCTATACCAAAGGAAACAGAGAGTTAGTATAAATGGAATCAAGTCAGAGTGGGAAAATGTTGTAAGTGGAGTGCCTCAAGGCTCTGTCCTGGGACCTCTGTTGTTTATAATATATATAAATGATTTAGATTCAGGTTTGAGTAGCAACATTTGCAAATTTGCCGATGATACGAAAATCGGTAGGGAAATTAATTCGGAGGAGGACTCACTATCACTTCAAGTTGATCTAGATAGGGTTTTGAAATGGTCAAAGGATTGGCAGATGCAGTTTAATGCTGATAAATGTAAAGTTCTGAGGTTAGGTAATGATGATAGAGTTACAAGATACGAGCTAGATGGTGTTGTGATTGCGAAGTCGGATTGCGAAAGGGATCTGGGAGTTATGATTAGTAAGAATTTAAAACAAAAGGATCAATGCATAAATGTTCGTAATAAGGCAAATCGGACACTTGGATTTATTAATCGCAGCGTTAGTAACAAGACACCTGGTGTGGTTCTCAAGCTATATCTTGCTCTAGTTAGGCCCCATTTAGATTATGCAGTTCAGTTTTGGTCGCCATATTATAGAATGGATATAAATTCACTTGAACGTGTCCAGCGTAGGATGACTAAGTTAATTCCCCAAATTAGAAATCTTTCATATGAAGAAAGATTAACAAAGCTTAAGTTGCATTCACTGGAAAGGCGAAGAGTTAGGGGTGACATGATAGAGGTTTACAAGTGGATGAATGGACATAACCGGGAGGATATTAATAGGGTATTAAAAGTATCAACACAGGACAGAACACGAAACAATGGATATAAATTGGATAAGTTTAGATTTAGGAAAGACTTGGGTAAATACTGGTTCAGTAACAGGGTTGTTGATTTGTGGAACCAATTGCCGCGTAACATTGTGGAGGTGGGGTCCCTCGATTGTTTCAAGCACGGGTTGGACAAGTATATGAGTGGGATTGGGTGGTTATAGAATAGGAGCTGCCTCGTATGGGCCAATAGGCCTTCTGCAGTTACCTTTGTTCTTATGTTCTTATGTTCTTATGTTCTATAATATGGCGACCAAAACTGAACTGCATAATCTAAATGGGGCCTAACTAGAGCAAGATATAGCTTGAGAACCACACCAGGTGTCTTGTTACTAACGCTGCGATTAATAAATCCAAGTGTCCGATTTGCCTTATTACGAACATTTATGCATTGATCCTTTTGTTTTAAATTCTTACTAATCATAACTCCCAGATCCCTTTCGCAATCCGACTTCGCAATCACAACACCATCTAGCTCGTATCTTGTAACTCTATCATCATTACCTAACCTCAGAACTTTACATTTATCAGCATTAAACTGCATCTGCCAATCCTTTGACCATTTCAAAACCCTATCTAGATCAACTTGAAGTGATAGTGAGTCCTCCTCCGAATTAATTTCCCTACCGATTTTCGTATCATCGGCAAATTTGCAAATGTTGCTACTCAAACCTGAATCTAAATCATTTATATATATTATAAACAACAGAGGTCCCAGGACAGAGCCTTGAGGCACTCCACTTACAACATTTTCCCACTCTGACTTGATTCCATTTATACTAACTCTCTGTTTCCTTTGGTATAGCCATGCCCTAATCCAGCTTAATATAGCACCCCCAATACCATGAGACTCTATTTTTTTAATCAGTCTTTCATGTGGCACTGTATCAAAAGCTTTGCTAAAGTCAAGGTATACAACATCGCAATCCTTACCACTATCAACTGCCTCAACAATGCTAGAATAAAAAGATAACAAATTTGTTAAACATGAACGGCCATTTATAAAACCATGTTGCGACTCAATTATTAATTTATGTTTTTCAAGATGAAGACGAATTTTATTTGCTATTATAGATTCGAGTAACTTTCCCACAATAGACGTTAGGCTAATTGGTCGATAGTTAGACGCAAGTGATCTATCTCCTTTCTTAAAAACTGGTATCACATTAGCAACTTTCCAAAACTCTGGCACTCTGCCTGACTCTATTGATTTATTAAATATGGTTGACAGTGGGTCACAAAGCTCCTCTTTGCATTCTTTAAGCACCCTAGCAAACACTTCATCCGGCCCTGGGGATTTGTTTGGTTTGAGTTTTACTATTTGTTTAAGAACATCCTCCCTGGTAACTGCTAAACTCGTCAACCTGTCCTCGTCCCCACCCACATAGACTTGTTCGGCTGAAGGCATATTGTTAAGTTCCTCTTTAGTAAATACAGATACAAAATATTTATTAAAAATACTAATGTTGCTACTCAAACCTGAATCTAAATCATTTATATATATTATAAACAACAGAGGTCCCAGGACAGAGCCTTGAGGCACTCCACTTACAACATTTGTAAGATTTGATTTGGAGAAAGATTTGATTTTGGAGAAAGAAACACTTACAAAGATTTGGGTTTAAACTGTTAGTAGATAGAGGTATGGGAATTGATTTGGAGGAAGGAGGTAATAAAAGTATGTGTTTGTGGGAGAAAGGAATTGGCAAAACGACCAGGGAAAGAGAAGGTCCGCAAAATAACAATTCACTTAGGGTATATTACACTAACAGTAGAAGTCTAAGAAATAAAATTAACGAATTAAATGCTCTTGTCTGCACAGAAAAAATAGATATTATTGCACTTACCGAAACGTGGATGAATGTAGAAAATAGAGAACTATTAGCTGAATATCAAATATATGGATTTAAACTATTTCACACAGATAGATATATTAGACGAGGAGGTGGAGTAGCCATATATGTTAGGGACAATTTGAAATGTAGTCTCAAAGAGGGAATCAAAACAGAGCCACACACAGAAACTATTTGGATTGAATTAAACGAAAAAGCTAATAATATTATAATAGGAGTAATATATAGGCCACCAAATTTAGACAGAATGGAAGCAAAGCATCTATGGGATGAAATATCTAGAGCATCTAGATCTAACAGTATTTATGTCATGGGTGACTTTAATTTTAGAGGAATAAACTGGTTGAACAAAACAGGGAATAGTGAAGCAGAAGATTTTCTAGAATTAATTGACGATTGCTTTCTTACGCAACACATTAAGGAACCAACACGGGAAAATAATATTTTAGATTTAGTGTTAACTAACAGGGAAACGCAAATTAATGACATCGAAATAGGGAGTGAGCTAGGGAGCAGTGATCACAAAGAAATCAGATTCAGCATAGAATGGAATAGACCAGTAGGAGAAAATTCTGTTAAAGTGCCAGATTTTCGTAAAGCTGATTTTAATAGCCTAAGAAATTTTTTGGGTCAAAATGATTGGAAAGTCTTGGGTATGGGGTGTGGGCCGGTCTTGGAGCGAGACATGAACCCAGCGATAGGTGACTTAAATGGGGATTTCGATGTGGATTCAATATATAACTTATTTAAGAATATTCTAAACAAAGCACAGGAACGTAGTATACCATACAAATTGAATAGATCGAATACTAATGACCCAAAGTGGATAACAAAGAATTTGAAGAACCTTATAGGTAAAAAGAGAGCTTGGTACAAAAGGATTAAAAATGGGGAGGTCACTTTAGAACAGGAATTCGTACAACTGGTTAGAAATGTTAAAAAAGAGATAAGGAAAGCAAAAAGAAACTATGAAGTTCGCACAGCAGGGCAAGCAAAGACAAATCCTAAAGGGTTTTTTCAGTTATATCGTACTAAGACTAGGGAAAGGATAGGTCCATTAAAAACTGAGACAGGTCAAATAACAGATAGTGATGAAGAGATGAGTAGTATTTTTAATAAATATTTTGTATCTGTATTTACTAAAGAGGAACTTAACAATATGCCTTCAGCCGAACAAGTCTATGTGGGTGGGGACGAGGACAGGTTGACGAGTTTAACAGTTACCAGGGAGGATGTTCTTAAACAAATAGTAAAACTCAAACCAAACAAATCCCCAGGGCCGGATGAAGTGTTTGCCAGGGTGCTTAACGAATGCAAAGAGGAGCTTTGTGACCCACTGTCAACCATATTTAATAAATCATTAGAGTCAGGCAGAGTGCCAGAGTTTTGGAAAGTTGCTAATGTGATACCAGTTTTTAAGAAAGGAGATAGATCACTTGCGTCTAACTATCGACCAATTAGCCTAACGTCTATTGTGGGAAAGTTACTCGAATCTATAATAGCAAATAAAATTCGTCTTCATCTTGAAAAACATAAATTAATAATTGAGTCGCAACATGGTTTTATAAATGGCCGTTCATGTTTAACAAATTTGTTATCTTTTTATTCTAGCATTGTTGAGGCAGTTGATAGTGGTAAGGATTGCGATGTTGTATACCTTGACTTTAGCAAAGCTTTTGATACAGTGCCACATGAAAGACTGATTAAAAAGATAGAGTCTCATGGTATTGGGGGTGCTATATTAAGCTGGATTAGGGCATGGCTATACCAAAGGAAACAGAGAGTTAGTATAAATGGAATCAAGTCAGAGTGGGAAAATGTTGTAAGTGGAGTGCCTCAAGGCTCTGTCCTGGGACCTCTGTTGTTTATAATATATATAAATGATTTAGATTCAGGTTTGAGTAGCAACATTTGCAAATTTGCCGATGATACGAAAATCGGTAGGGAAATTAATTCGGAGGAGGACTCACTATCACTTCAAGTTGATCTAGATAGGGTTTTGAAATGGTCAAAGGATTGGCAGATGCAGTTTAATGCTGATAAATGTAAAGTTCTGAGGTTAGGTAATGATGATAGAGTTACAAGATACGAGCTAGATGGTGTTGTGATTGCGAAGTCGGATTGCGAAAGGGATCTGGGAGTTATGATTAGTAAGAATTTAAAACAAAAGGATCAATGCATAAATGTTCGTAATAAGGCAAATCGGACACTTGGATTTATTAATCGCAGCGTTAGTAACAAGACACCTGGTGTGGTTCTCAAGCTATATCTTGCTCTAGTTAGGCCCCATTTAGATTATGCAGTTCAGTTTTGGTCGCCATATTATAGAATGGATATAAATTCACTTGAACGTGTCCAGCGTAGGATGACTAAGTTAATTCCCCAAATTAGAAATCTTTCATATGAAGAAAGATTAACAAAGCTTAAGTTGCATTCACTGGAAAGGCGAAGAGTTAGGGGTGACATGATAGAGGTTTACAAGTGGATGAATGGACATAACCGGGGGAATATTAATAGGGTATTAAAAGTATCAACACAGGACAGAACACGAAACAATGGGTATAAATTGGATAAGTTTAGATTTAGGAAAGACTTGGGTAAATACTGGTTCAGTAACAGGGTTGTTGATTTGTGGAACCAATTGCCGCGTAACATTGTGGAGGTGGGGTCCCTCGATTGTTTCAAGCACGGGTTGGACAAGTATATGAGTGGGATTGGGTGGTTATAGAATAGGAGCTGCCTCGTATGGGCCAATAGGCCTTCTGCAGTTACCTTTGTTCTTATGTTCTTATGTTCTTATGTACTACTCATCTCTTCATCACTATCTGTTATTTGACCTGTCTCAGTTTTTAATGGACCTATCCTTTCCCTAGTCTTAGTACGATATAACTGAAAAAACCCTTTAGGATTTGTCTTTGCTTGCCCTGCTATGCGAACTTCATAGTTTCTTTTTGCTTTCCTTATCTCTTTTTTAACATTTCTAACCAGTTGTACGAATTCCTGTTCTAAAGTGACCTCCCCATTTTTAATCCTTTTGTACCAAGCTCTCTTTTTACCTATAAGGTTCTTCAAATTCTTTGTTATCCACTTTGGGTCATTAGTATACGATCTATTCAATTTGTATGGTATACTACGTTCCTGTGCTTTGTTTAGAATATTCTTAAATAAGTTATATATTGAATCCACATCGAAATCCCCATTTAAGTCACCTATCGCTGGGTTCATGTCTCGCTCCAAGACCGGCCCACACCCCATACCCAAGCCTTTCCAATCAATTTGACCCAAAAAATTTCTTAGGCTATTAAAATCAGCTTTTCGAAAATCTGGCACTTTAACAGAATTTTCTCCTACTGGTCTATTCCATTCTATGCTAAATCTGATTTCTTTGTGATCACTGCTCCCTAGCTCACTCCCTATTTCGATGTCATTAATTTGCGTTTCCCTGTTAGTTAACACTAAATCTAAAATATTATTTTCCCGTGTTGGTTCCTTAATGTGTTGCGTAAGAAAGCAATCGTCAATTAATTCTAGAAAATCTTCTGCTTCACTATTCCCTGTTTTGTTCAACCAGTTTATTCCGCTAAAATTAAAGTCACCCATGACATAAATACTGTTAGATCTAGATGCTCTAGATATTTCATCCCATAGATGTTTTGCTTCCATTCTGTCTAAATTTGGTGGCCTATATATTACTCCTATTATAATATTATTAGCTTTTTCGTTTAATTCAATCTAACCAGTTGTACGAATTCCTGTTCTAAAGTGACCTCCCCATTTTTAATCCTTTTGTACCAAGCTCTCTTTTTACCTATAAGGTTCTTCAAATTCTTTGTTATCCACTTTGGGTCATTAGTATACGATCTATTCAATTTGTATGGTATACTACGTTCCTGTGCTTTGTTTAGAATATTCTTAAATAAGTTATATATTGAATCCACATCGAAATCCCCATTTAAGTCACCTATCGCTGGGTTCATGTCTCGCTCCAAGACCGGCCCACACCCCATACCCAAGCCTTTCCAATCAATTTGACCCAAAAAATTTCTTAGGCTATTAAAATCAGCTTTTCGAAAATCTGGCACTTTAACAGAATTTTCTCCTACTGGTCTATTCCATTCTATGCTAAATCTGATTTCTTTGTGATCACTGCTCCCTAGCTCACTCCCTATTTCGATGTCAGAGTAAGAGTGATTGAGAGTAAGAGTGATTGAGAGTAAGAGTGATTGAGAGTAAGAGTGATTAGGAGTAAGAGTGATTGGGAGTAAGAGTGAGAGTAAGAGTAAGAATGAGAATAAGAGTGATTGAGAGTAAGAGTGATTGGGAGTAAGAGTAAGAGTAAGAATGAGAGTAGGAGTGATTGAGAGTAGGAGTGATTGGGAGTAGGAGTGATTGGGAGTAAGAGTGATTGAGAGTAAGAGTAATTGAGAGTAAGAGTATGAGAGTAAGAGTGAGAGAGTGAGTATGAATGGGTAAGGGTGACTGAGAGTGAGTAAGAGTGACAGAGTATGAATGACAGAGTAAGAGTGATAGAGAGTAAGAGTGACAGAGAGTAAGAGTGACAGAGAGTAAGAGTGACAGAGTAAGAGTGACAGAGAGTAAGAGTGACAGAGAGTAAGAGTGACAGAGTAAGAGTGACAGAGAGTAAGAGTGACAGAGAGTAAGAGTGACAGAGTAAGAGTGAGTAAGGATGACTAAGAGAAAGAGTGAGTAATAGTGATTGAGAGTTAGTGAGAGTAAGAGTGATTGAGATTATGAGTGATTGAGAGTAAAAGTGATTGAGAGTAAGAGTGATTGAGAGTAAGAGTGATTGGGAGTAAGAGTGATTGAGAGTAAGAGTGATTGGGAGTAAGAGTGATTGGGAGTAGGAGTAAGAATGAGAATAAGAGTGATTGAGAGTAAGAGTGAGTAAGAGTAAGAATGAGAGTAAGAGTGATTGAGAGTAAGAGTGATTGAGAGTAAGAGTGATTGAGAGTAAGAGTGATTGAGAGTAATAGTGATTGGGAGTAAGAGTGATTGAGAGTAAGAGTGATTGGGAGTAAGAGTGATTGGGAGTAGGAGTAAGAATGAGAATAAGAGTGATTGAGAGTAAGAGTGAGTAAGAGTAAGAATGAGAGTAAGAGTGATTGAGAGTAAGAGTGATTGAGAGTAAGAGTGATTGAGAGTAAGAGTGATTGGGTGTAAGAGTGATTCTTCTACCAAGAAGACTTCCGAACTCCTTATCAAAAACAGCCCAAAGCCGACGGAGAACCCTCTACAGCAGTCAAGCGTTGTATACATGTACACTTGCCCCCACGAAGGATGTAACCTTCAATGTAAGTACATAGGTATGACGTCGACCAAGCTGACGAGGCGTTTGACATGCCATCTTCAATCTGGTGCCCCTAGGAATCACATGAGACAAGCCCATGACATTACTCTAACAAGAGAAATGTTGAACAAGAATACTTGCATAATAGACAAAACTCAAGATTCAAGAAGATTACAAATTCTTGAGGCAATTCACATAAGAATAGAGCGACCTACCATGAACACCCAAATCACGGAACTATTTACTCTACCCACCATGAGAGTAAGGACAAGACAAGAACATATCGATGCCAACACAGAAGACAATGTCCAACATAACAGGCCAATTACACTGGATTAATCTTTGTGTTTAGATAGGAGATGCCTCGTATGGGCCAATAAGCCTTCTGCAGCCCCTATGTTTATCCCTTATGTATCCCCCCATGTTTTCACCTTCATTGTATTATCACCTGACCTAATGCGGGTATAAAATCAACTAGTATTGTAAGATCTGTTCACTTGAGAATGAACCATGGAGGTTCGAAACGTCGTGCAAATTATACAAATAAGTGTAATACACTATAGTAAATCACTTCTTTTCTTCACCTTAAAAGTACGAAAATGAGTTTTGGAGAACTCCTATTTCAATTAAGCCCTGATGCTAAGAAAATAGTTAGAGGGATAGAAGCCCTAAACCAGAAAATAATAAATACAGAATATGCGGTCATATTCAATGAAACATGTTTGAAAGAAAACCTGCTGCCAGTATACACCAATATATATTCATTATATATATATATATATATATATATATATATATATATATATATATATATATATATGTCGTACCTAGTAGCCAGAACGCTCTTCTCAGCCTACTATGCAAGGCCTGATTTGCCTAATAAGCCAAGTTTTCATGAATTAATGTTTTTTCGACTACCTAACCTACCTAACCTAACCTAACCTAACTTTTTCTGCTACCTAACCTAACCTAACCTATAAAGATAGGTTAGTTTAGGTTAGGTAGGGTTGGTTAGGTTCGGTCATATATCTACGTTAATTTTAGCTCCAATAAAAAAAAATTGACCTCATACATAATGAAATGGGTAGCTTTATCATTTCATAAGAAAAAAATTAGAGAAAATATATTAATTCATGAAAACTTGGCTTATTAGGCAAATCGGGCCTTGCATAGTAGGCTGAGAAGTGCGTTCTGGCTACTAGGTACGACATTATATATATATATATATATATATTATATATATATATATATATGTCGTACCTAGTAGCCAGAACGCACTTCTCAGACTACTATGCAAGGCCCAATTTGCCTAATAAGCCAAGTTTTCATGAATTAATGTTTTTTCGACGACCTAACCTACCTAACCTAACCTAACTTACCTTTTTCGGTTACCTAACCCAACCTAACCTATAAAGATAAATTAGGTTAGGTTAGGTAGGGTTGGTTAGGGTCGGTCATATATCTACGTTAATTTTAACTACAATAAAATAAAATTGACCTCATACATAATGAAATCGGTAGCTTTATCATTTCATAAGAAAAAAATTAGAGAAAATATATTAATTCAGGAAAACTTGGCTTATTAGGCAAATCGGGCCTTGCATAGTAGGCTCAGAAGTGCGTTCTGGCTACTAGGTACGACATATACATGTATTGTGATGGGAAAATGAAGGAGTGTAGATGTTCGGCAGTCTTCCTAATGGCTGGTGTCAATGCCTATCCCATTAAAGAAAAAAAAGATCGACTGCTTGGCTGTTGTCTGTGGTAAAGTAAGGGAATACACGCAAAACACATAGTATGAATAATGAAACTTTAATTAAATTGAAAGCAAATTAAAAACAAAGACAATTCCTTGGCTATGTACAGTGCTGTCGGGAATCCGACACACATAACACAGACTCCCTTAGTCTATAATCCCTTCAGGACTGAAAATGGGAGACTCCGTGACGTCATCAACGTCATCGTATATTTACATTATTAAACATGGTTAATAGAATAGTTTTGTATCCAGATTTAACAAAAAAGTAATCAACAAGACTGAATATAATTATTAACACCGTAAGGTAGCTTGGTTCCATTGTTAATGTGTAAATTACTTTGAGATGAACCAGCCTCAGGGCGTTGGCTCCACTGAGAGACCAACGCTCCCACTCCACAACAATAACAAAGACAACCGTACGCTGTGCAAGGCTCCAGAGCTGGTGAAATAACTAGACACCCCAATTACGTGTCAACAACCAGCAATACAGCCTATCAACATCACAACAACGACCGTATCCGGCTTATTAAGTATTGTATTTGAAATTATAGTGTACACATTTTTTCATTTACAAATAAGTCGGTTATGGGTAGGACAAAAACAGACACCATGTACGTGTACTCCATTACAGCCCTCACACTTCATGTCATACCTGTAATTGATATGTTTAGGGAACTTTGATTAATTCCTTGCATCCCATACAGGTAAATTGTGAGAGGAGCAGCAAGAATCTGTGCAGACAGTTGGTTCATACACATTATTAACTACTTGTTTGCCAAGCCTTGTCCTTCCCACCAGCCGCCATTACGTGGCACAAGGGCCAGGACCACACCCATCTGGAAGCTACACCTACACGCCTTTGGAGGCCCCCACTACTGGCTCTGCTAAGCCATTTGTTGTATCAGTGTTAGTAGTCATAATTAGTAATTATTACTAGTAGATTAGACCACCATATGTGGTATGATAATGATAAGTGAACCACCACATGTGGTATGATATATTATAATAATAAAAGGTAAACAATTGGTAGTTTAAGAAGGAGCCATCTCAAAGTGGTTTAGGCTACCAATTGTCCCTCCCATTAGTGTGTGAGATAATTTCAGGCAGTTTACAAGTAAATACAGTTCACTCCATTAATTCTTACTTACTAAGAAAAATAAATAAGACAACTTTATCTTATTAAAGTCAATTTAAAAAAGAGAATAGCTGCCTGGAGTTTCCCCACAAGTGCAAACAAACAAGTCAAAATATATAACATAAAAATTAAGAACAGGGATGACGTTACTCTATAATATAAAGACAAAATGAAATGAGCAGGTGCTGAGAATAAAGCGCTAGCTGAGAAACATCCACCTGATAGACAGAGCGTATATCAGTTAGTTGTTCACAGCTTGAGAGCACAAGATATTCTAACTTCAGTGACTGGTTCAAGCCCAGACATCGACTAAGTAGAGGGCGCTGAGGTTCAGAGGTGCAGGTGTGCAGTCGGCGGGTCACCAATCAGAAGCAGGCAGGCTGGGAATGGTAGTTTGCTGGTTGATGACAGTGGCGAGCCGGTGTGGAGTAGGGGGAGTTTAGGGTACGTTTGCCTCCTGGTCAAAACGTTTTGTGCTACTGGTAGACGTATCTTGAAGGTAGCATCTTATTGTTGTAAATATGTAAGTAACTTTATGTAGGGAAGAGCAGGCTCAATCTCTCTTGAAAGAGATTATCGTCACAACTCTCCTCCGAAGCCTGCTCTAATGGGTGAAGTTACTTCTTCTGATGGTAGAGTGGTAGGTGTAGCTGCCTCTACCTCATACACTCTGGAGAGGGCGTCTGCTATCATGTTGTCAGAACCCTTCATGTAGAAGATCTCCAGGTTGAAATTCTGCAGATACAAAGCCCATCGAGAAGTCGTTGATTGTTGAATTGGGCTTGCTGCAAGAAGCGTAGGGGATTGTGGTCCGAGTAGATGGTGGTAGACCGAGCACCTTGTAGGTAAGATGCAAAGTGCTGTAAGTTCAGGACGATGGAGAGGAGTTCCTTTTCGATAGTGCTGTAGTTCTTCTGGTGAGGTTTTAACTTGTAGCTGTAGTAGCTAACAGGTAGAACCTCCTCACCTCGTTGTTGCATCAGGACGCCCCCGATGCCGGTACCACTGGCGTCGACTTGGATGATGAAAGGCTTCGTGATATCTGGCGAGGCGAGAATGGGATTAGAACAGAGTTGAGATTTAAGTTGTTCAAAAGCAATGGTTTGCTGAATGGTCCAATGATACCGTTGCTTGGGGCTTGTTAAAGTGATCAATGGTGTCACTACCGTACTAAAATTCTTCACAAACCTACGGTAGTAGGAGGCAAGACCAAGGAAGCGCAGGAGCTGCTTCCTGGTGGTAGGCTGTGGGTAATGCTGGATGGCTTGAGTGTGTATGTTTAACGGAGCTAGGCTGACACTCCCTATCACATGACCAAGATAACGCACTTTACCTTTAGCAAAGGTGGACTTGCCCAAGTTGATGGTGAGGCCAGCTGTCAGGAGCTTGGCGAACAATCCTTGCAGCTGGAGCAGATGTTCTCTCCAGGTGTTGGTTGCCACAACGATATCATCCAAGTAGGCGTAGGTGTTATCCAAGCCCTGGATGACGCAGTTGACAGCTCGCTGGAAGGTGGCCGGGGCATTACATAGTCTAAATGGAAGGCGTTCATATCTGTAAAGGCCAAAAGGAGTGGTGGAGGCAGATATTTCCTTAGCTCGTTCTGTCAAACATACTTGGTAGTAACCCTTGAGTAAGTTTAGTTTGGACAAATACCGAGCATTACCAATGGCGTCAAGGATGTCATCTATTCTAGGTAATGGGTAAGCATCCTTGACAGTCACAAGATTCAATTTCCTGTAGTCGGTACACAGCCTCACTGTACCTTGCGGTTTCGGCACCAAGATGCAGGGTGAGGCCCAAGGGGACTCACAAGGGGTGGCCAGCCCATGATCCAGGAGGTACTGTACTTCAGCACGCATGACTTCCTTTTTGCTCGGGCTGATTCGGTAGAAAGGTTGACGAATAGGCCGGGTGTCGGGGAGTAGCTGGATGTCGTGCTGAACCACATTACACTCCTGTGGATCATCGCTGAACAACTTCTGATGTTCCTTGAAGATTCTGATGAGAGGAGCACTATTACTGTCCTGCAAATAGGTATGAAGATCAGTTAGGATTTCCGAGTTAGAAGGCACTGAATCAGTGTTAGTGCTTTCGGGAGGAGAAGCAGGGAAGGTCTCACTGTGGAGGTATGGACCTTTAAATGTGGATAATGATACCAATACAGTGGGGGGAGTACCTTGATACTGCTTCAGGAGGTTGACGTGGCACAACTGGGTCTTCCGCAGCCTATCTGGAGTCTCAAGAACGTAGTTGTGGTTGTTTCTGCACTCCTTGATGCGGTAGGGTCCTGAAAACTTGTTTTGCAATGGAGAACCTGGGATAGGAAAATATGCCAACACGAAGTCTCCTGGTTTAAATTTCCTTAGTTTGCTGCGTTGGTCAAAATGAGTCTTCATCCTCTCCTGAGCTTTCAATAGATTGTCATTAGCAAATTTACGTACTCTCTCTAGAATGTGTTTTTAGTTGTGAAGAATCCGGGGCACATTCTGAGGGTCACTGAAGGTGGCATTACGTAGAGTCTTTAAAAGTTTTGAGAGGAGTACGGCACTTACGTCCGTAGAGCATCTCATACTCCTAGAGACTCATTGGGGAGACTTCTGAAAATGCACATAATGAGGTCAAGTTGTTTATCCCAGTCCTTAAAGGTTTCATTGCAAAATTTCTTTAGGAGTGCTTCAATAGTCTGATGACTACGTTCAAGAGAACCCTTTGAAGCAGGATGATAGGGGCTGCACAATACCTGTGTGATGTTCAACTCTTCCAGTGTCTTCTTGAAGAGATCACTGGTGAAGTTGGTGCCACAGTCACTTTGAACCTCTCTTGGAAATACATACTGAGTGAAGATCTTCAATAGTTGTTTCACCACAGTAGCAGCCGTAATGTTCTTTACTGGAACTGCTATGGGGAATCTAGTGGTAGGACACAGGATAGTTAGTATATAGACGTTGCCAGAACTGGTCCAGGGAAAAGGACCAACACAGTCTATGATGAGTCTGTGGAAAGGTTCTGCAGGCACCTAGATAGGAGTCAATGGAGCCTGGGGAATAGAGATGTTAGGTTTACCTCCCATCTGACATGTATGACACTGTTGCACGTAACTTGTAACGTCTTTAACCATACCTAGCCAGTAGTAGTCTTGTCTGATTCCGTGGTAGGTTTTGTTAAAACCATAGTGAGAAAGTGCTCCGTGGGCCAGTGTTACGGACCCGAGTCCAGCGTCCGAGCACAGAGTGGTGACGACCACGCCATCTGTGGGTCAGCTCCCGAAACCCCCTCCAAATGGACGACGCCATCTAGTGAGGACGAGATATACCGGCCACAGGGGCTGGTTTCCCGTCCTAATCAGCTCGTGACATAGCCACTGCTGACCTCTGGTGAGGTGGCGCTTAGACAGCAACGCCATCTATGGAGTGGATAGGTGGGCGTTTGTGTCTAAGCCTGCAAGTAAGGTGCCCTAGGGTGTCCCTAGTACTGATGACGTGTCTGATTACAGAGTAGACCTGGGACTGCTGGATTGGACGATGGGCAGTCTACCCAAGGCAGCCTAAGTCTCTCCACGTGTTTGCTGCACAAGCTGTGAGTTGCTCCCGGACGAACACTGCTGAGAGTGTAAGCCTGCCTGTGACGTGGCAGAGTTGAGGAATCGTCGTACCCGGGGGTTGACTGGTGAAAGAGACTAGCCACTGTGGTGAGGAGAGTGATCTGTGGAATCACACGAGGCTCCTACCTAGGGCTCGCAACCCTAGTATCGGTCGTGGAGTGGCCTACACAGCAGAGCTGATTGGAACCTGCCAGCTACAGGCTGGATTTGTGGTTGAAGGCCTCCACGACGGTGCACCCAGTGGGACTGTGATTTGGCTGGCCTGTGGCCAGGGTAGATTCGCCTAGAGAATCTAAGGATTCATCGTGAGGCCACGAGAAGAGAACCAGGGCTACTCATCTTGAGCACCGTGGAACATTCTGCGTCTTCAGAGGAAGACGATTCTGTGCCTTGAATATTTATACCCCCGTGTGACAGTATATATATTTATTTATTGGTGGTGGTAATTATATATTTAAGTTAGTGTATTTGTATCCCTTCCCCTTTAATTTACTTGCGTTACGGAACACATCCCTTGAAAGCCACTACTAACTTGGGGCCAGATTCGCAAATTCTAATAACATCAGAAAAGAACCCGGTTACGCCCCAGTAGGGCCGTAACAGCCAGGTGAAGAATATCGGGCCGTAGGCTGGTGGGAACCACTAGTTGTTCGACATTTGCCCAATCATCATCCTCCTTCAGCTTGCTGGGTCTGTATCTGCGGTAGAGCAACTGATTCTCTAGGAAGAACCCAGGGATACTGTCAGGTTGAGTTTCAGCCTGGAAGAATAATGGTGTTAATGATGGATCCTCCCTCTGTAACATACGGAACTCCAACCTAGTAAGATTCGGTGGTAGATTCTGATTGTCTTGAGGGACAGCGGTTGCAGTAGAGTCAGCTGGTTGCGGGCGTGCAGCTTGGGCACGGGTGGTCACCAAAACCGGAGGAGAAACTTTATCACTTTCTTGGACCTCTGCTGAAACATACTTAAATAAATAATAAATAAATATGTTTATTCAGGTAAGGTACATACATACAAGTGATGTTACATTAATGGATTGATATATAGATAGAGCTAGTACATACAATGCCTAAAGCCACTATTACGCAATGTGTTTCGGGCAAGAAAAACATTATTATCTAGAACTTGATACTAATTGAGCATAAAGAATAAAAAGTGTTGAGAACAAATACAAATACAGATAAAAAAAAGGGGGAACATGACTGAAATAGCAGCACAAATACAATAGGTTGACAAACAGTGTTGATTAAAAAAAATAACAGACATGGGTTGACAATAGAGGAGTGAGGTAGGTTACAGGGAATTTATTAGGTAGTGTTTAGTTTTTATCTTAAACTGGTTGAGAGAGGTACAGTCTTTAACATGGTTGGGAAGGTCATTCCACATTCTGGGTCCCTTGATTTGTAGAGCATTTCTAGTTTGATTAAGTCGTACTCTTGGAATATCAAAACTGTATTTATTTCTGGTGTGGTGCTCATGGGTTCTGTTACAACCTTCAATGAAGCTTTTGAGGTCAGGATTGGCATTACAGTTCAGCGTTTTATATATGTATAATACACAAGAGAGAATGTGCAGTGACTTAATATCTAACATATTCAGAGATTTGAGTAAGGGTACCGAGTGATGTCTGGGGCCAGAGTTGGATATTGTCCTAATAGCAGCTTTGTGTTGGGTAATTAGAGGACGTAAATGATTTTGGGTAGTAGAACCCCAAGCACAAATACCATAGTTGAGGTATGGATAGATGAGGGAGTAATAGAGAGTAACCAGGGCAGGGCGGGGTACATAATATCTGATCTTAGAAAGAATGCCAACAGTTTTTGAAACTTTTTTTTATATATTTAGAATGTGTCCCTGAAAATTCAGCTTGTGGTCGATGAGAACGCCAAGGAATTTGCTATCTAATTTGTTACAAATTTGGGTATTGTTTATTTTGAGATTTATCTGATTAGAGGATTTATTGCCAAACAGAATATAAAACGTTTTGTCAATGTTAAGGGTGAGTTTGTTGGCAGTTAGCCAAAGATGGACTTTCTCTAGCTCAGTATTTACTGTGGCATTTAGAGCAAGGGGGTCAGGACTGGAGTAAATGAAGGTTGTGTCGTCAGCAAATAGAATTGGTTTGAGGTGTTGGGAGGCATTTGGAAGGTCAATAATGTAGATGAGAAAGAGGAGAGGGCCAAGTATGCTGCTCTGAGGAACACCAATGTTGATGGGTAGGGTGGGAGAAATTGTATTATTCACAGAAACATACTGGAGCCTGTCAGTCAGATAAGATTTGAGGTATTGCAGGGAGTGTCCTCTGACTCCATAATGATATAATTTAAGAAGAAGGTTTTGGTGGTTGACAGTGTCAAAAGCCTTACGCAGGTCCACAAATAACCCAACAGGAAACTCCTTTTTATCAAGAGCTGCGTGAATTAAGTTAATCATACTAATAAGTGCATCGTTAGTGCTTTTTTTGGGTCTGAAGCCATATTGACAAGAGCTAAGTATATTGTGTTTGGCTAGAAAAGAGTAAAGCTGCTTGTAGATTAGTTTTTCGAATATTTTTGACAAGTTAGGCCGGATTGATATAGGTCTGTAGTTTTTAACATCTGTGAGATCACCACATTTGTGGACAGGGGTTACTCTTGCTTTTTTTAGAATGTCTGGAAAGGTTTGGAGTTCAAGTGACTTGTTGAAGAGCAATGCAATAGCAGGGGCTAAAGATCTGGAGGCTTTTTTGTAAATTAAAGTTGGTATCTCCTCGAGGGCACTAGACTTGGTTTTAAGGGAAAGGATTATCTCATTGACATCAGTGGAATTAGTAGGCTTTAGGTACAGAGACTGTGGATAGTTACCTGTAAGATAGTCCTTAACATCAGTACAGGAAGATGGAATATCATTTGCAAGGGATGACCCAATGGAAGAGAAGAACCTATTGAACTCAATAGTAGAATCAGAGGCTGAAAGCTGACCAACGTTATTGGAAAGGAGTGTTGGTTTGTTATTTAAAATCTTCTTTGATCCCAATATTTGTGAAATTGTGCTCCAAGTTTTTTTAATGTTACTCTTTATTTGGGTAAATTTATCTTCATAGTATTTAGTTTTAGCTTGTCTAATTATTTTAGATAGCAATAACGAGTAATTCTTTGAGAATTTTTTGGAGACTGTTCCTAGCCTATACTTCTTCTCAAGGTCGTGTTTTTTGTTAATGGATTTAGGTATTCCCTTTGTAAGCCAAGGATTGTTAAGCCTTTTGCTTGTGACTTGTTTTGTAAGCATAGGACAGTGGGTGTTATAAAGGCTAAGAGTTGTTTGTAGAAAAGATTGCACTGCTAGGTTGATGTCCCCTATGTTACCTAACTCGGACTCCCAGTTGACATTATCAGCAGCAGTTATAAAATTGTTTATAGCAGTTTCATTTTGCAGCCTAAAGACTCCCTTGTCTCTAGACTCCCTTGTCTCTAGAGGTGGTTTGCTAATGTTAGTTAAGAGAAATGTGGGGTAATGGTCTGTAGTGCTATCGGTGATTATACCTGAAGTAAGCGGAGAGGTTATGTTGGTCCAGATGTGATCTAGAGTCGTAGCAGTACTATCAGTGACTCTAGTTGGTCTAGTGATTAAGGGTATGAGGAAGCAGGAATTCATACAGTTGAGGAAGCTAACAGCAGTAGGGTGTTCAGGCTCGCAGAGGTCAATATTAAAGTCCCCTGCGATAATTAGATGGATTTTGTTCAGTCTGTTATCTAGTATTAGATTTCTAAGGTTTGAGTTGAATTCAGACACATCAGTGTTAGGAATTCTATAGACTGCACCCACAAACAGGACAGACTCGGCACCCTTGACTCTGAAACTGGCGAAGATATACTCCCCACAGCAGTCTCTAGTTCTAATTATTTTTAAGCATGTTAGTTCTTGGTGGTAGTAAAGAGCAGTACCACCACCTCTCTGCATTTGACGACAGTTGTGAATTGCCGAGTAGTTAGGCATGTTAAAGAGTTGAGTAGTATCCTCTTTCAACCACGTTTCAGTAAGTATAATAAAAGCGAATTTGTTGTCAATAGTTTCAATCAAGGCACTAACATCATCGAAGTGTTTACCTAGGGATCTAACGTTCAAGTTGATTACAGAGATATTGTGATTATCTGTTAATACATTGTTTACATCATGTGCTGTAAAATATCTGCAATTTTGATCATTGAAGTGATGATTGTCATAGATAGTGGATAAGAGGTTTAGTTCTGGGTCTATACTTGTCTGCATAAAAAGGCTGTTTGCAGGAAAACAAGGCAAGAATGGCAAATTACAAAATAGAAAACAAAGAAAAAAGTAGATTAAAAATTCTAAAGTAAAATAAACTTAATGGTAATTTTAAGTAAAAAGAAAAAAAACTTAATGGGAACTAGGAATGTAAAAAATTAACTAGAATAATTAATAACAATAGATGACCAAAAAAGTAAAAAAACAATTATGAAATCTATAAGATGAAAAGCTTGCTTACTATTATAAGTACTAATTATAAGTACACTATAGTTGAATACTAAAGTTACACTAAAACAAACTGAGGTAGTTTAAATAAAGATGGGATTGTCCACTACAGAGTTACACACCTGGGGTTTGTCCATGATGATCAGGTTGGACGGTTGCAGATCTTCTGCCAAGTCGTTGCCCAGGAGAAGTTGCACTCCAGACATGGGAAAAGGCTTTTCCCTGATGGCGACTTGGACTTCACCGGTCACAAAAGGACAATCCAGGTGAACTCTGGCGAGTGGATACGGAGTGGTAGCAGTGAGGTCAGTGATAAGGACCGTTTCCCCGGTGTAGGTGATGTTAGGCACAGCTGATTTCAACATTATTGACTGAAGAGCCACTGTGTCCCTCAAGATCTTCAATTTGAAACGTCCCTCCGAATCTGTACTGCTGGCAGAGACAGTTCCAGGATACAGGTGTTTGCTGAAGAGAGAAAGATCATTAACAAGAACACCAACATTCATCACAGGCTTACCTGACTTAGAAGGAGTCGGTTTGGGTTTAGGAGTTTCATTACCTTTGTATTGAGCTTTTTTCACATTTATCTATGGTATGTCCATAGAGTTTGCAATACTTACAATACAATTGAGAGCTCGCTTGATCTGTACTCACTTTATCATAACTATACGAAGACTTCTTACTGGAAGGTGGTTCTGGTGTTAGCCGGTGGATGAGGCTGTAGGTGTCAGCCGACTTCGCACATACGATGCCGTCGGTTTCTTCTTTGTCTGCTAAATATAAACTGACGGAAGGGGGAACACGTCTCAAGAATTCCTCAACTAACATGAGGTTGACGAGTTCTGAAAATGTAGAGACATGTGCTGCTTCCAGCCATTTCATGAAATATCTTTTCTTTGTATTGGCAAATTCTAGAAAGGTGGTGGTACTTGCCTTTAGATAATCACGGAATTTTCGTCTGTAGCTTTCGGTGGAGAGAAGGTAGGCGTCCAACACTGCTTGCTTCAGGGTCTGGTAGTCATTCTCAGACGCTAAGGTACTGAGTGTAACTGCAGCTCTACCTGTGAGATGCACTCTGAGAAGGGTAGACCATTGATCTGCAGGTCAGCTAAGTTTTTTACCTAGGGGTCTCAAAAGTGGTAAAAAATACATCGATCTCTGTCTCAACGAATGGTGGCATTAACTTACTTGCATGGGAGACATTGAAACTTACGGGAAGACTAGCGGTAGCTTGTTGGCGCTGAGTGTGGTGTGTAGTTTCCAACACGAGTTCTTGTTGACGACATGCTAAAGCCATATCAGCTTGCTTTTTATCATGCTCGCGTTGCATCTCCAGGTGACGTTGTCTTGCTTCAAGCTGTACCCGCTCACGCTCATGGAGTAGGGCCGTCTCTTCTTTCTTTAGGGCCATCTCGCGTTCCTTTAGGGCCACCTCGCGTTCTTGTTGTTCTTTCTTTATGGCCGCCTCAGGTTCTTGTTCTTCTTTCCTTAGGGCCGCCTCACTTTCCCTCATGTGTGGAGCTTCTTTTTGTTGTTCCCGCTCGATCTTTGCAAGTTCGAGCTTTAGCTTCATAGTTACCAGAGTTATTGCATGTCTATCTGCAATAGAATAATTTTCGTGAGTTTCAGAGTCAATCTTCCCTTCATCTAAGAGGTGATCCAATATTAAATTGTGCAAGTCATTTTTGTTGGCTCCATGGGGAGCATCTAGTTGATACTCGTGTGCAAGAGTTTGTAATTCGGTCTTCTTGGCACGAATTAAGTTCCCTATTTCACCTGCTGGATCGTTACGAAAAGCTTGGAGACGAAACATGTTGAAAAATAGCAAATAAATGTACAACGAATATACTTGTAATATGGAAGTGTCAGTAACAGGATAACGTGGCAACTGGTAACTATCCCGTGGAATTTTAATCGTTAACAATTAACGTTAATTTTAGTAGGGTAAATGATTAGTCAATCAAAAGTGCAAGAAATCTTGTACCAGGTACTCAATGTAAGAGAATAAGGGCAAGAAAATCCTACTAAATAAATGAAACCGATAGTTTCTAAAACAAATGAAACATTTAATTGTTTCAAAAGTGAATAAGGTAGTCCAAGACTGTAGGCATACCTTGCCGAGTCTCTATAGGACAGAAGCAAGGGTTTTCCCACTAAATGAAATATGATACTTACAGAATTAGCGAACTTTGTGCTCTGTAAAAAGAAAGCTAATTCCCTACCTAAGTAAATATCATCATCTCTGACCGGCGTGTAAGTGTGCGAGTGTCAACTGGTGACGAGAACTGCTGTTGAGGTCCCAACTCAGCAACTTAGTCCGTGCTAGAGGAACTATGGCCCTCTGTATCCTCCTTCGGTCGGATTGCAGAAAATAGGGTGCTTTGACCCGAAGACAAATCAAAGTACCAGGGTACCAAAATGATGATCTGTCTGAGATTGAGAAGTATCCTAGGGACAGAAGGTGGAAAACACGAGTAATAACACGGAGGGAGGGATGACCAATTAAGAGAATGAATGGGGCCTTCAGTCACCACGTATTCCAAAGTTATCCAACACTCACAATATGCTACTCTCCGAATGCACAATACACACAGCACCATATAAATATTAAAAGTAATGAAAATATTGAAAGGCAACTGTATCAAAGCCAAGTACACTTACCACAAATTAATGTTCTAGTACCTGAGTGAGGCTCCTAGGACAGGCCCCCATTTAATGTGACGGGAAAATGAAGGAGTGTAGATGTTCGGCAGTCCTCCTAATGGCTGGTGTCAGTGCCTATCACAATAAAGAAAAAAAAAAGATCGACTGCTTGGCTGTTGTCTGTGGTAAAGTAAGGGAATACACGCAAAACACAAAGTATGAATAGTGAAACTTTGATTAAATTGAAAGCAAATAAAAAAAAAGACAATTCCTTGGCTACGTACAGTGCAAACAAACAAGTCAAAAAATATAATATAAAAATTAAGAACAGGGATGACGTTACTCTATAAAATAAAGTCAAAATGAAATAAGCAGGTGCTGAAAATAAAGCGCTAGCTGAGAAACATCCACCTGATAGACAGAGCGTATATCAGTTAGTTGTTCACAGCTTGAGAGCACAAGATGTTTTAACTTCAATGACTGGTTCAAGCCCAGACATCGACTAAGTAGAGGGCGCTGAGGTGCAGAGGTGCAGGTGTGCAGTCGGCGGGTCACCAATCAGAAGCAGGCAGACTGAGAATGGTAGTTTGTTGGTTGACGACGGTGGCGAGCCGGCATATGGAGGGAGTGCATGTGGAGTATGGGGGAGTTTAGGGTACGTTTGCCTCCTGGTCAAAACGTTTTGTGCTACTGGTAGACGTATCTTGAAGGTAGCATCTTATTGTTGTAAATATGTAAGTAACTTTATGTAGGGAAGAGCAGGCTCAATATATATATATATATATATATATATATATATATATATATATATATATATATATATATATATATATATATATATATATATATATATATATATATATATATATATATATATATATATATATATATATATATTATTAAATATGACACGAATTTTCTCAATCTTTCGTACATTTCTTTTCACTGTTGGAGGTAAATCAAAAATCAATTCTCCAAAATTCATTTTTATTTCTAGTCTGACGCGACACGAGCGCGTTTCGTAAAACTTATTACATTTTCAAAGACTTTAGTTAACAAATACACAACTGAATAGAACTTACGCATCTCCGATTTTATATCTACATTTGAGTGAGGTGGATGGGGTGAGGTGGCATTAATAGGGTATTAATTTCATCAACACAAGACAGAACACGAAACAATGGGTATTGAATAGAAGTGTTTGTAGAAAGCCTATTGGTCCATATTTCTTGATGCTTCTATATTGGAGCGGAGTCTTGAGGTGGGTAGAATATAGTTGTGCATTAATTGGCTGTTGATTGCTGGTGTTGACTTCATGATGTGTAGTGCCTCGCAAACGTCAAGCCGCCTGCTATCGCTGTATCTATCGATGATTTCTGTGTTGTTTACTAGGATTTCTCTGGTGATGGTTTGGTTGTGGGAAGAGATTATATTTTCCTTAATGGAGCCCTGTTGCTTATGCATCGTTAAAGGCCTAGAAAGAGATATGTTGTTGTCTTGCCTATATACTGTTTTTTTTGGAGCTTACAGTCCCCAAGAGGGCATTTGAAGGCATAGACGACGTTAGTCTCTTTTAAAGCGTTCTGTTTTGTGTCTGGAGAGTTTCTCATGAGTAGGCTGGCCGTTTTTCTGGTTTTATAGTAAATCGTCAGTTGTATCCTCTGATTTTTGTCTGTAGGGATAACGTTTCTATTAACAATATCTTTCAGGACCCTTTCCTCCATTTTATGAGCTGTGGAAAAGAAGTTCTTGTAAAATAGTCTAATAGGGGGTATAGGTGTTGTGTTAGTTGTCTCTTCAGAGGTTGCATGGCGTTTCACTTTCCTTCTTATGATGTCTTCGACGAAACCATTGGAGAAGCCGTTGTTGACTAGGACCTGCCTTACCCTGCAGAGTTCTTCGTCGACTTGCTTCCATTCTGAGCTGTGGCTGAGAGCACGGTCGACATATGCGTTAACAACACTCCTCTTGTACCTGTCTGGGCAGTCGCTGTTGGCATTTAGGCACATTCCTATGTTCGTTTCCTTAGTGTAGACTGCAGTGTGGAAACCTCCGCTCTTTTCCATGACTGTTACATCTAGAAAGGGCAGCTTCCCATCCTTTTCCATCTCGTAAGTGAAACGCAGCACGGAACTCTGCTCAAATGCCTATTTGAGCAGAGTTCCGTGCTGCGTTTCACTTACGAGATGGAAAAGATACTGTCAACCACCAAAACCTTCTTCTTAAATTACATCATTATGGTGTCAGAGGACACTCCCTACAATACCTCAAATCCTACCTTACTGACAGGCTCCAATGTGTTTCTGTGAATAATACAATTTCTCCCACCCTACCCATCAACATTGGTGTTCCCCAGGGCAGCATACTTGGCCCTCTCCTCTTTCTCATCTACATTAATGACCTTCCAAATGCCTCCCAACACCTCAAACCAATTCTATTTGCTGACGACACAACCTTCATTTACTCCAGTCCTGATCCCCTTGCTCTAAATGCCACAGTAAATACTGAGCTAAATAAAATCCATCTGTGGCTAACTGCCAACAAACTCACCCTTAACATTGACAAAACTTTCTATATTCTGTTTGGCAATAAATCCTCTAATCAAATAAATCTCAAAATAAACAATACCCAAATTTGTAACAAATTAGATGGCAAATTCCTTGGCATTCTCATTGACCACAAGCTGAATTTCCAGGAACACATTCTAAACATATAAAAAAAAGTTTCAAAAACTGTGGGCATTTTTTCTAAGATCAGATATTATGTACCACGCCCTGCCCTGGTGACTCTCTATTACTCCCTTATCTATCCATATCTCAACTATGGTATTTGTGCTTGGGGCTCTACTACCCAAAATCACTTACGTCCTCTAATTACTCAACACAAAGCTGCTATTAGGACAATATCCAATTCTGGCCCCAGACATCACTCGGTACCCCTACTCAAATCTCTGAATATGTTAGACATTAAGTCACTGCACATTCTCTCATGTGTATTATACATATATAAAACGCTAAACTATAATGCCAATCCTGATCTCAAAAGCTTCATAGAAGGTTGTAACAGAACCCATGAGCACCACACCAGAAATAAATACAGTTTTGATATTCCTAGAGTACGACTTAATCAAACCAGAAATACTCTACAAATCAAGGGGCCCAGAATGTGGAATGACCTTCCCAACCATGTTAAAGACAGTACCTCTCTCAACCAGTTTAAGTTAAAAACGAAGCTATACCTAATAAATTCCCTGTAACCTACCTTACCCCTCTATTGTCAACCCATGTATGTTTTTTGTTTTTTTTTTGTTTTTCGAATCAACGCTGTTTGAATGTAATTTTCTGTAATAATTTGTAATTGTATTTGTGCTGCTTTTTCAGCAATGTTCCCCCCTCTTTTACCACTATTTTTATTTGTACTCAACGCATTTTTTTTCTTTTTACCCATTAGTTTTAAGCCTTAGTCATTAGTGTTTTTTCCTGCCCGAAACGCTTTGCGTAATAGTGGCTTTAGGCATTGTATGTACTAGCTCTATCTATAAAGCCAACAAACTTTGTAAAATCTCTTTATGTATGTACCTTTACCTAAATAAAAATTATTATTATTATTATTATTATTATTATATATGTCTACAGGAAAGACTGCTACCAAAATATACTAATATATATATATATATATATATATATATATATATATATATATATATATATATATATATATATATATATATATATATGTCGTACCTAGTAGCCAGAACTCACTTTTTGGCCTACTATTCAAGGCCCGATTTGCCTAATAAGCCAAGTTTTCCTGAATTAATTTATTTTTTCTAATTTTTTTCTTATGAAATGATAAAGCTACCCATTTCATTATGTATGAGGTCAATTTTTTTTTATTGGAGTTAAAATTAACGTAGATATATGACCGAACCTAACCAACCCTACCTAACCTAACCTAACCTATCTCTATAGGTTAGGTTTGGTTAGGTAGCCGAAAAAGTTAGGTTAGGTTAGGTTAGGTAGGTTAGGTAGTCGAAAAACAATTAATTCATGAAAACTTGGCTTATTAGGCAAATCGGGCCTTGAATAGTAGGCCAAAAAGTGAGTTCTGGCTACTAGGTACGACATATATATATATATATATATATATATATATATATATATATATATATATATATATATATATATATATATATATATCCCTTTCTCTTCTTCTTCTCTTTGCTCTCTCTTTTTCTTATTCTCTCTCTCTCTCTCTTTCTCTCTCTCTCTCTCTCTCTCTCTCTCTCTCTCTCTCTCTCTCTCTCTCTCTCTCTCTCTCTCTCTCTCTCTCTCTCTCTCTCTCTCTCTCTCTCTATTATCTCCCTTTCTCTTCTTCTCTTTGCTCTCTCTTCTTTTTCTTCTTCTCTCTCTTCTCTTTTCTCTCTCTTTCCCTCTGTCTCTCTCTCTCTCTCTCTCTCTCTCTCTCTCTCTCTCTCTCTCTCTCTCTCTCTCTCTCTCTCTCTCTCTCTCTCTCTCTCTCCTCTCTCTCCTCTCTCTCCTCTCTCTCCTCTCTCTCCTCTCTCCTCTCTCTACTCTCTTCTCCCTCCTCTCCCTGATTACCCCTATAATGCCAACTCTTGCCTGTTATTTTTAAACAATGCTGTTTGTCGACCAAATTGTATTTGTGCTGTTTTTCTGCCATGTTCCCCCTTTTTTATTTTTATATTTTCTCAACACATTTTATACTTTAATCTCAATTAGTATTAAGTTTTAGTCTCTAGTGTTTATCCTGCCCGAAACGCTTTGCGTAATAGTGGTTTAGGCATTGTATATATACTATAGCTCTATCTATAAATTCATCAATATTTGTATCACCCCTTGTATGTATGTACTTAACCTGAATAAACATTTTAATTTTTTAATTTGAATTTTAATGTCAACCCATGTCTTACTATTGTTATCAATGCTGTTTGTTGACCAACTTGTATAATTGCTATTCTCTGCCTTGTTCCCCCCTTTTTTTTATTTATATTTTTTTTCAACACAATTTATACTGTAAGCTCAATTACTATGAAGTTTTATAGTAACAAGTCAACAAACTTTAACAATTAAGTGTTCACAAGTGTTTTTTTTTCCCTCATCTTGCCCAAAACGCTATGCCTGCTTTAGGTATTTAGGTATTGTATGTACTATCTCTATCTTTAAATACAACATTATTTATGTAACTCAATGTATATACCTTTACCTGAAAAAAATCTAATCTAATCTAATATAATCCAAATAAATAAATAAATAAATACTCAAATATATCAGTTTGCCCAAAAATAGTTTTTTGAAGAAAATTTAATATAGACATGGAACTTTAAGCGTCCTCCTCCATACTATCGATCAACAATAACAAACGTTGAGCGGCCACGCTTCATCACAGAAGGAAAAGTTCTCAAATTGAGTCTAATTCTGAGAAACAAACCTCAAATCATATCCAACCGTCAACATTGACGCGTCTCATGACATCAGCACTCGTGCAGTCATCCAGAGGCGGAAACATAGACGTTATTGTTATAGATTAAGCTACTCGGAAGTTCCAAGTAGCACGGGCTATGATAGGCCCGTAGTGGACTTACCTGGCACAGGAGCGGGACAAGTAACACAGGCTATGGTGAGCCCGTAGTGAACTTACCTGGCACAGGAGCGGTGCTGTGTGTCTCGTGAGGAAACACACAAACTGCACCCCGTCATATAGATGAAAATTCACCACTGTCCAGAGTGTGGGAAGGGATTCACTCGTTTTAACAATATGAAGACTCATAGGATGGTGCATTCGGGTGATAAACCGTATGAGTGTCCAGAATGTGGGAAAAAATTTAATCATTATGGAAATATGAAAACTCACAGGATGGTGCATTCCGGTGAAAAACCTCATGAGTGTCCAGAATGTGGGAAGAGATTCAGACAGCTTAGAGATATGAAGATGCACAAAATGGCACATACTGGTGATCAACCTCACCAGTGTCCAGAGTGTGGGAAGAGATTCAGTCATCTTGGAGATATGAAGAAGCACAGGATGGTACATAGTGGAGATAAATCTCACGAGTGTCCAGAGTGTGGGAAGAGATTCAGTCATCTTGGAAATATGAATAAGCATAGAATAGTGCATTCAGGTGATAAACCTTACGAGTGTCCAGAGTGTGGGAAGAGATTCAGTCGTCTTGGCCATATGGAGAGGCACAGGATTGTGCATTCAGGTGAAAGACCTTTAGAGTGTGCCGAGTGTGGCAAAAGATTTAGACAACGTAGAACTATAATACAGCACATGTTAGTGCATACGAATGAAGAGCCTTACGAGTGCCCTGAGTGTGGGAAGAGATTCAATCGTCTTCACCAAATGAAGAAGCACAGTAAGGTACATTCAGGTAACAGGCTGAACATTTTAACTGTAGAAGATGAGTCAGATAATGTCAAAATATAAAAAGGCACATAGCACTTCATTATTTTACATTTAGTCCAATTAATCATCTGTACAAATGAGGGGGGGGGATCTATGACAAGCCACCAGCTTCCTGTCTTCATCGAGGCCACTAAAGTGTTAGTGGGACCTCAGGTAAATACATTTTGGAAACAGTGCATTTGATCTTGAAAATATTGAACTATCACCTTGTCAGAATGACATCCTACCAAGGTATTTTTGTTTTGTTTTCTTTGACAAATATCCTTTGCATTGGAAAGTAAAAGTCTGCAACATAAGGTATTGAGTTTTTAATATTTTGTTCTTTTACGGAATTTTGATGCTCTTCATTGACCATGCACCATGGAAGCTGCCAGTAATGAAACCAGATTCTCCTCATAGTGCAAACAAGCATGAGGGGAAACTCAGTGCAGTAGTTAGATGCTCCTCATAGACAAAGCAAGCATAAGGGGAAGCTATCAGAAAAACATTAAATTATTCATATGTAAACAAATATTTTGGTATTTTAACCAAGTATGAATAAACAAAGTTCTGAATGTCTTTTTTGCATATTTATGTGAATAATAATGTGATTCCAATTTCGGACCTCTTAAGAAATATTTTAAAATATTATATTTCTCTGACATAATTATAATAATAATAATAATAATATTTTTTATTCAAAAGAATGTGTGTGTACAAAGAACTTAAGAGGAATGTACAATTTTAGGGGCAGGAGTTACACATAATTATAAAGCCACTAATACCCAAATGCGGTGCATGTTAGTGGATTTGAGAGATTGTAAAAATACAAATATTATGCAATCACACAAATCTATTGTACCTTCTTGTAAAAAATTATTATTATTGTAAGGCATTTTGGGTTTCGGCCATTTATTTGTATTGATCTTTTTTGCAAACATTAGGGAAGCAAGTAGAAAACAGTTTAAATGTACTAAAAAGGAGACCATTTTATTCACAAGAAAAATATGAAAATAATTTCCATCCTTTAATTAAGTCTAAAACAGATTTCCATTTTTGTATAGGTCTATTTTTTTTATTTTAATGCTAAATGCTCTGGTAATTTACAAAAAGTAATTTTTTGTGTATGTTATCTTGCTTTATGACTAATATAAATCACTTCAAAATTTATTAGTCAGATTTTAATTTATTTAAGCTAGACTGACATTTATATAGGCTAGCATTAGAAAATCTTATAAGTCTAGCCTAAATAAAGTATATTGGTTCAAGTATGGCATTTATATTTTCACAAGTCAGACACATTTATATTTGTCTTTCCTATATCCAGTAGTTATGTTAGCATTAATTTTGTATTTATATATATCAGAGTCAAAAGTATGTATTGTATTATTGTTGTCTAACTTCAGCAGTTTGGCTATATTAACCTGACTGATATTTATACTATTCTGAATCAGGGCAATTATATTAACTTGAATCTTGTATTTTTTAAACCAATATTTTGCATTTATATTGTTGTGACTCCAGAATTTTTATTATACGTCATGTGGAGTATTTCATTCCAAGTAATTTAGTCTAGGTTTAATTACTGCTAGTACTAGGTGTATATGCTTGAATCTGACTTTTTTTATTCAAAAGAATGACTGCTCTTGAGTAAGTATTGTGTAATTATTATCAGGTAAGTAGCCTATGTTGTTTTGATTGGTCAATTAATTTCATCCGCTGATGGATGTGAATTATGTGTAATTGTGTTTATTTTGGTTTTATCATTAGTTTATATTATTTATAGATAGAATGTGGTGTAATAATTGGTTATCCTGAGATTATCTTGAGATGATTTCGGGGCTTTAGTGTTCCCACGACCCAGTCCTCGACCAGGCCTCCACCCCAAGGAAGCAGCCTGTAGCAGCTGTAATTCCCAGGTACCTATTTACTGCTAGGTAACAGGGACATCAGGGTGGAAGAAACATTTTTCCCATTTGTCTCTGCCTCCACTGGGGGATCGAACCTGGAACCTCAGGACTACGAATCCTATATAAGTTATATAGAACTTACTTGACAATTCTCTTAATATACAATGTCAACATCCACTCACTGTAACAAGGAGCATTATAGAATTTACTTGAGAACTGTCTCTACATACAAAATCACTGTTCATTCACTGAAACTGTAAGTACTCGCCTAGTTGTGCAGGCAGGGGTTGAACTTTGTCCCCACCAATGTTGGTGGGACCTCTGTGGTCCCACCTCTAAACCATCATTCACCTGATGTACAGGGTTATAGAACTTATTTGAAAATTGTGTCAACATACAAGGTCATCATCCATTCACTGTAATTTGAAGTGTTACAGACCTTATCAGTTGTCTCTTCATACAAGGTCAATGTTCACTCACTGTAACTAAAATTGTTCTCCTAATTATTACATAAATGAGCTTCATATAACATTATTTATCTTTTGAGGTGTGACAGTAAAGCGTTGGTGTTCGGCTGTTTCAAAAGCTGGGGGCAGGGCCTCGTCACATAACAAAAAAAAAAAAGAGAAGTTTGTCCTTTTGTCTGTGGTAAGGTAATGGGAAGACACACAAAACACAAAGTATAAACAATGAAATTTTAATTACTCTAGAAAACAAGATATGAATAAAGACAATCTCGTAAAATTCAAAACAAGTCAACAAACAAAACATGAATAATTACTGGCAGTGAAAAGGTTACTCTAAGACAAGTAAAATAAATCAGTGAGGTGCTGAGAATACTGGTTTTAAGCTGCCACCTCCCTTAGTACACGACAGCCAGAGCTTTAGTCTACTATAGAGAGATGTCAACTCCAAAGAGCACAGGGATATTCTGAGGAGACGGCGTGCTGCTGGCCCAGACATCGACTCGTGTAGTGGCGTGAGTGCAGGTGCGGCGAGACACCAGCCAATCAGCAACAGGCAGGCGGAGAATGAGCAGTTTGCTGGTTGACGGCGGGCGGTAGCCGGTGTGTCGGGTTGTGCATGGTACGCTTTGCTTCCTGGGCAAAACGTTTGGCGATACTGGTGGACGTATCTTCAATATAGTATCTTGTACTTGAAAGACGTAAATATGTAGGGAAGAGCAGGCTCAATCTCTCTTGAAAGAGATTATCGTCACAACTCTCCCCCGAAGCCTGCGGTTCTGGAAGAAGTACGTCTTCATGTGGTAGAGTGATAGTTGGAGTTGCTTCTACTTCATAGACTCTGGAGAGGGCGTCGGCTATGATGTTGTCAGAACCCTTGATATAGCGCATCTCCAGGTTGAAATCTTGCAGATATAAAGCCCATCGTAGAAGACGTTGGTTATTGAATTGGGCTTGATGTAAGAAGCGGAGAGGATTGTGGTCTGAGAAGATGGTGGTAGACCTGGCACCTTGTAGGTATGGAGCAAAGTGCTGGACGATGGAGAGTAGCTCCCTTCTCGATAGTGCTGTAGTTCCTCTGGTGGGGTTTCAACTTATATCTGTAGTAGCTGACAGGTAGAACCTCCTCACCTCGTTGCTGCATCAGGACACCCCCGATGCCGGTACCACTGGCGTCGACATGAAGGATGAAACGCTTGGTGATATCTGGCGAGGCGAGAATAGGATTAGAACAGAGGAGGAATTTGAGTTGTTCGAAAGCAACGATTTGCTGCATGGTCCAATTATACCGTTGCTTAGGACTGGTTAAAGTAATTAATGGTGTTGCTACCGTACTAAAATTTTTCACAAACCTACGGTAGTAGGAGGCAAGACCAAGGAAGCGCAGGAGCTGCTTCCTGGTGGTAGGCTGTGGATAATGCTGGATGGCTTGAGTGTGTGTGTGTGTGTTTAACGGAGCTAGGCTGCCACTCCCTATTACATGACCCAGATAACGCACTTTACCTTTGGCAAATGTGGACTTGCCCAGGTTGATGGTGAGGCCGGCTGTCAGGAGCTTGGCGAACAGTCGTTGCAGCTGGAGCAGATGTTCGCTCCAGGTGTTGGATGCTATGACGATATCATCCAAATAGGCGTAGGTGTTATCCAAGTCCTGGATGACGCGGTTGACAGCTCTGAAAGGTGGCCGGGGCATTACATAGTCCGAAAGGAAGGCGTTCATACCTGAAAAGTCCAAAGGGAGTGATAAAGGCAGACGTTTCTTTGGCTCGCTCTGTTAGACACACTTTATAATACCCCTTGAGCAAGTCCACTTGGGACAAGTACTGGGCATTACCAATGGCGTCAAGGATGTCATTTAGCCGTGGCAAGGGGTATATGCATCCTTGACAGTCACATTATTTAATTTACGGTAGTCCGTACAAAGTCTCGCCTTACCTTGGGGTTTTGGCACCAAGATACAGGGTGAGGCCCAGGGGGACTCACAAGGTATAGCCAGTCCATGATCCAAGAGGTACTGCACCTCAGCACGCATGACTTCCTTCTTGCTAGGGCCGATTCGGTAGAAGGGTTGACGAATCGGCTGGGTGTCAGGGAGCAGTTGGATGTCGTGCTGGGTAACATTACACTCTCGTGGATCATCTCGGAACAACTCCTGATGTTCTTTGAAGATCTTGATGAGAGGTGCACTAAGATTGTCCTGAAAATAATTGTGAAGATCAGTTAGGATTTCCGAATTGGAAAGCGCTGACTCCGTGTCAGTGCTTTCGGGAGGAGAAGCAGGGAAGGTCTCACTGTGGATGTATGGCTCTTTAAAGGAAGAATATGTTATCATTACAGTGAGGAGTACCGTTATATAGCTTCAGGAGGTTGACGTGGCACAACTGGGTCTTCCGCCGCCTATCTGGAGTCTCTAGAACATAGTTGTGCTTGTTTCTGCACTCCTTGATGCGGTAGGGTCCTGAAAACCTGTTTTCCAAAGGAGAACCTGGGATAGGAAAATAGGCAAGCACGAAGTGTCTGGTTTAAATTTCCTTACTTTGCTGGTCTGGTCGTAATGAGTCTTCATCCTCTCCTGTGCTTTCAATAGATTATCTTTGGCAAAACTGTGTACCCTCTAGAATGTGTTGTAGGTTTTGAAGAAACTGGGGCACATTCTGATGCTCACTGAAGGTGGCATCACGTAGAGAGTCTTTGAAAGCTTTGAGAGGAGTACGGCACTTACGTCCGTAGAGCATCTCATTAGGAGATACTCCTAGAGACTCATTGGGAAGACTTCTATAGACACATAATTAGATCAATTTGCTTATCCCAATCCCTAGAGGTTTCATTACAAAACTTCTTCAGGAGTGCTTTAATAGTCTGATGACTACGCTCAAGAGAACCTTGTGAAGCAGGATGATAGGGACTGGACAATACCTGTTTGATGTTTTGATGTTAAACTCTTCCAGTGTCCTCTTGAAGAGATCACTGGTGAAGTTGGTGCCACAGTCACTCTGAACCTCCCTTGGAAATCCATACTGGGTGAAGATCTTCAATAAGTGTTTCACAACCGTAGCAGCCGTAATGTTCTTTACTGGAACTGCTATGGGGAATCTGGTGGTAGGACACAGGATGGTTAGGATATAGGCGTTACCTGAACTGGTCCGAGGTAAAGGACCAACACAGTCTATAATACGTCTGTGGAAAGGTTCCGCAGGCACCTGTATGGGAGTCAGTGGTGCTCTGGGGATAGAGATGTTCGGTTTACCTGCCATCTGACATGTATGACACTGTTTGACGCTATTTACCATACCTGGCCAGTAGTAGTCTTGACAGATTCCATGGTAGGTCTTGTTAAATCCGTAGTGTGAGAGTGCTCCGTGGGCCAGGTGTAGAATAGTGGGCCGCAGGCTGGCAGGAATCACTAGTTGTTCGACGTTGGCTCAATCGTCGTCCTCCTTCAGTTTACTGGGTCTATATCTGCGGTAGAGCAACTTGTTCTCTAGGAAGAACCCAGGAATACTGTCAGGTTGAGTCTCAGCCTGGAAAAATAATGGTGTCAAGGTAAGATCTTCCCTCTAACTTACGGAACTCCAACTTGGTCAGATTCGGGGGTAGTTTCTGAGGGTCTTTAGGGACAGCGGTAGCAGTAGAGTCAGCTGGCTGTGATCGTGCAGCTTATGCACGGGAGGTCACTAAAACCGGAGGAGAAACTTCATCACTCTTGAACCTTTGCTGGAACATACTCAAAGATGGGATTATCCATTACAGAGGTACACACCTGGGGTTTGTCCATGACGATCAAGTTGGTTGGTTGCAGATCCTCTGCCGAGTCGTTGCCCAGGAGAAGTTGCACTCCAGGCATGGGAAAAGGCTTTTCCCTGATGGCGACTTTGACTTCTCCGGTCACGAAGGGACAATCCAGGTGGACTCTGGCGAGAGGATAAGGAGTGGTAGCAGTGAGGTCAGTAATGAAGACTGTTTCTCCGGTGTAGGCGATATTGGGCACAACCGATTTCAAAATAATTGATTGAAGAGCCGCTGTGTCCCTCAAGATCTTCAGTTTGAAACGTCCCTCCGGATTTGAGCCGTTGGTAGAGACAGTTCCAGTATACAGGTGTTTACTGAAAAGAGAAAGATCATTAACATGAACACCAACATTCATCACAGGCTTACCGGACTTAGGAGGAGTCTGTTTGGGTTTAGTGGATTCAGTATTTCCTTTGTATTGAGACTTACCACATTTATCTATGGTATGTCCATAGAGTCTACAATACTTACAGTACAATTGCGAGCCAGTTTGATCGGTACTCACTTTCTCGCAACTGTACCACGACTTCTTACTGGAAGATGGTTCTGGTGTCAGCCGCAGGATGAGGCTGTAAGTGTCAGCCGACTTAGCACACTTTAGGTAGTCGGTCTCTTCTTTATCTGCTAAATATAAACGGACAGGAGGCAGCACACGCCTCAAGAATTCTTCAACTAGCATGAGGTTGACGAGTTCTGCAAAAGTAGAGACATGTGCTGCTTCCTGCCATTTCATAAAATCTCTTTTTGGTATTAGCAAATTCGAGAAAGGTAGTGGTACTTGCCTTCAGGTGGTCACGGAATTTCCTTCGATAACTTTCGGTGGAGAGAAGGTAGGCGTCCAACACTGCTTGTTTCAGAGTCTGGTAGTCATTCTCAGTCGCCAAAGTACTGAGTGTAACTGCAGCTCTACCTGTGAGATGTACTCTGAGAAGGGTTGCCCATTGGTCGGCAGGCCAACTTAGTTGATTAGCAAGGGTCTCAAAGGTGGTGAAAAATACATCAACTTCTGTCTCCACGAATGGTGGCATTAACTTACTTGCATGCGAGATATTTATTTATTTATTTATGCATATACAAGAATGTACATAAGGAATGTGAGGATACAAATATGGTAATTACAGTCTTGTAAAGCCACTAGCACGCGCAGCGTTTCGGGCAGGTCCTTAATCTAAGAAAATTTTAAGGAGGTAAATACTTGCAAAAATTATAGACAAAAAAATGATAACAGATTATATGAAATGAAAAAAGATGAGAAAATTGTAGGTACAGTATATTAAAGCACATAGGTAGCTGAGATTGATTGCAATGACAGCTTGAATGGTAGTTTACAAAAAATTGGTAGTCACAATACAGCATATGGCTAGCACATAGAAGAAGACAGCAATGAACACAATGATAAGGTTGTTTGATATTACATAAAAATTAGGAGATTGGGTAACACTAGGTACAGAACAAATTTAAAGCTCAGTGTAGGAAACTAAGATGAAGTTAGGTACTTTTTGGTTTTGCTTTTAAATAAGGCAAAAGTTTCAGTTTTTCAATTCACTAGGGAGTGAATATTGAAACTGACAGGAAGACTGGCGGTATCTTGCTGGCGTTGAGCGAGGTGTGTAGTTTCCAACGCGAATTCTTGTTGACGACATTCCATAGCCAGAGTTGCTTAATTGTTGTTTGTCATGCTCGCGTTGCATCTCCAATTGGCGTTTTGTTTCAAGCTGTATTCGTTCCCGCTCACGGAGTATTGCAATCTCACGTTCTTCTTCCTTCAAGGCAGCTTCTCGTTCTTTTATTTGTAGAGCTTTTTGTATGGCAGCTGCTTCCCTTTGCTGTTCTCTTTCGATCTTGGCCAGCTCTAGTTTGAGTTTCAGAGTTGCCAAATCAGGTTTATCTGCAATAAAGTAAGTTTCGTGAGTTTGAGTCTATCTTACCTTTCTCTAAGAGATGATCCAGTAACAGGTTATGTAGTTCATTTTTGTTGGCTTGGTAGGGAACTTCTAGTTGATACTCGTGTGCAAGAGTTTGTAATTCAGTCCTCTTGGCACGACTTAAGGTCCCTATTTCACCTGCTGGATCTGCACAGAAAGCTTGGAGACGAAACAGTGAAATGAGCAAATAAATGCACAGCGAATATACTGTTGTATATACGAATATATACATTCAAATATATATTTGAATGTCAAAAACAGGACAACGTGGCAACTGGTACCTATCCTGTGGAATCGTTAACAATTAATGTTAATTTCAAGATGATAAATGATTAATAAATCAAGGTCGCAGGAAATCTTGTACCCGGTACTCAATGTAAGAGGATAAGGGCAAGAAAATCCTACTGAATAAGCGAAACCGAGTTTCTAAAACAAATGGAACAGTTAATTGCCTCAAAAGTGAATTAGGTAGTCCAAGAATGTAGGCATACCTTGCCGAGTCTATAGAACATAAGCAAGTTTTTCCCACTGAAATTAAATATGATACTTACAGAATTAGCGAACTTTTGTGCTCTGAAAAAGATGGCTAATTCCCTACCAATGTAAATATCATCATCTCTGCCCGACGTGTAGGGGTGCGAGGTGTTAACTGGTGACGAGAACTGCTGCTGAGGTCCCAATTCAGCAACTAAAGTTCGTGCGAGAGGAACTAAGGCCCTCTTTATCCTCCTACCGTCGAATTGCAGAAGATTAGGTGCACTTGACCCGGGAACATACCACAGTACCAGGGTACCAATATGATGATCTGCCGAAAATATGATAAATATCCTAGGGACGAAAGATGGTAAACACGAGTAATAACACGGATGGAGAGATGACCAATTAAGAGAATGACTGAGGCCTACAGTCACCACGTAATCCAAAGTTGTCTCACCTTCACCATATGCTACTCTCTGAATGCACAATACACACAGCCCCATATGAAAAAATTGAATATTGAAAATAGTGAAAAGTTACTTTACCAAAGCCAAATACGCTTACCACAAATTTACGATCTGGTACCAGTACCCGAGTGAAGCTCCGTGGACAGGCCCCCATGAAATGTGACGGTAAAGCGTTGGTGTTCGGCTGTTTCAAAAGCTGGGGGCAGGGCCTCGTCACATAACAAAAAAAAAAAAAGAGAAGTTTGTCCTTTTGTCTGTGGTAAGGTAATGGGAAGACACACAAAACACAAAGTATAAACAATGAAATTTTAATTACTCTAGAAAACAAGATATGAATAAAGACAATCTCGTAAAATTCAAAACAAGTCAACAAACAAAACATGAATAATTACTGGCAGTGAAAAGGTTACTCTAAGACAAGTAAGTGCAAGTAAAATAAATCAGTGAGGTGCTGAGAATACTGGCTTCAAGCTGCCACCTCCCTTAGTACACGACAGCCAGAGCTTTAGTCTACTATAGAGAGATGTCAACTCCAAGGAGCACAGGGATATTCTGAGGAGACGGCGTGCTGCTGGCCCAGACGTCGACTCATGTAGTGGCGTGAGTGCAGGTGCGGCGAGACACCAGCCAATCAGCAACAGGCAGGCGGAAAATGAGCAGTTTGCTGGTTGACGGCAGGCGGTAGCCGGTGTGTCGGGTTGTGTATGGTACGCTTTGCTTCCTGGGCAAAACGTTTGGCGATACTGGTGGACGTATCTTCAATACAGTATCTTGTACTTGAAAGACGTAAATATGTAGGGAAGAGCAGGCTCAATCTCTCTTGGAAGAGATTATCGTCACAGAGGATTCTTCAATATTTCACACCAGCAATTATTCACACTAACAAAGGTTATTTTCTCAGTGAGAATTAGAATGCACACAGACATCAAATCACCATTCACAAAACTGGTGCATACATGGTGTGAAGCATGTGCCATGCCTTTGTGTCATGTCAACTGCTTCAACGACCACCACTGTCTCAAGGACCTTTAAATGTCCAACAATGGTGCAAAAACCTGTACGTATTGGATGAGTGCATGTGTATAGAAGGTTGTAACAGAACCCATGAACATCACACCAGAAATAAATACAGTTTTGATATTCCTAGAGTACGACTTAATCAAACCAGAAATGCTCTACAAATCAAGGGGCCCAGAATGTGGAATGACCTTCCCAACCATGTTAAGACTGTACCTCTCTCAACCAGTTTAAGTTAAAAACGAAGCTATACCTAATAAATTCCCTGTAACCTACCTTACCCCTCTGTTGTCAACCCATGTATGTTTTTTATTTTTTGTTTGTTTTTTCAAATCAACGCTGTTTGAATGTAATTTTCTGTAATAATTTGTAATTGTATTTGTGCTGCTTTTTCAACAATGTTCCCCCCTCTTTTACCCCTATTTTTATTTGTTCTCAACACATTTTATTCTTTTTACCCATTAGTTTTAAGCTTTAGTCATTAATGTTTTTCCTGCCCGAAACGCTTTGCGTAATAGTGGCTTTAGGCATTGTATGTACTAGCTCTATCTATAAAGCCAACAAACTTTGTAAAATCTCTTTATGTATGTACCTTACCTAAATAAAAATTATTATTATTATTATTATTATTATTATTATTATTATTATATTGATTAAAAATCTGAATGCATATTACTGTATATATGTTGTAAAAGAAAACATTTGAGTGCGCATAAATGTGATACTAATATGCGAGTGTGTATTGATTGGATGCAAATTGTACAGTGGCACCTCGACTTACGATTGCCCTGACTTACGATAATTTTGAGTTACGATGTAAATTTCATCGAAAAATGTGACTCAACATACGATGGTGTCGTCGACTAACAATATTTGTTGGTACACGTTCGGGTCGACCGAGCTCGTGGTTCCCGATCACGCGGTCCGACCTGCCTCAGTTTACTACAGCTGCCCGCTTAGTGACGATCGCGCCTATAAGAAATTCCGCGTTTGTGGTGTTTTTTTGCAATTTGAACATTAAAGTAATTATTATACTGTATATCGCGCCATGAGTCTCAGGAAAGTCAGTGGTAAGGGTCAACATATGAAAACCCATGTAAGGATGACCATAGAGCAGAAACAAGAGTACAGAATGTCTCTTCCTCAACAATTAAGAAAATGTGTGCAGCATGGGAAGAATTGCAAACCTTTGCTGTAACGACTCACCCAAATCAAGCTGCAGTAGGTCGTTGCCTTAACCTATTCAATGACACTGTGATGCATCATTACAGACAAATGTTTAAATGAAGGGAAAAACAAATGTCTCTTGACAAATTTGTAGTGAGACAAACAAGCACTGAACCACAACCAGGTCCTAGTGGTATTCAGGCAAAATGTAGGAGAGAGAGTATTCCAGAGAAAACATCACTGCCTGATGTGATAATGGAAGGGGACTCTTCTTCCAAACAGTAACAACCCTCCTCCTCCCCTCTCATCACCATCTTCCATACGCCATCAAGAGCCCTCCATAAAGGTAAGATAAGTGTAGGTACTGTATTGTAGTTAGAAAAAAACATTGTATTCAGTATAAAATGTATTTGTATGTTAATATTTTGGAGGGTGGGGAACGGATTAATTCAATTCCCTTTATTTCTTATGGGGAAAAATCGCTTCGACTTACGATATTTTGAGTTACGATCCGTCTCTAGGAACGGATTAGCATCGTAAGTCGGGGCCCCATTTTATTATAATACAACATCAAGTGACATTATATGGAACAATATTAGTGAAAAAAATTGTGGTAAAATACGCCTAGACACTAAATAATGCCTCAAAAATAAATTCATGATAACTCTGGCTGCTTGAAGGTCATGTGCGACGCCTCAGGGGCGCTCATTGCATGAGCGATCATGTTGCATGTGACATCATCGGCGAACTTCTCGGCTCATTTATGTCATTGGTAAGTACAATTAAATTTTTTGTAATTTTTCTCATATTTTCTCATACAACACATAGCCAAAAAAAGTCTCATAAACTGTCAGTATACTCTCTAAAATTAGATATTATGTTCCCCACTCAGCTCTCTTCTCATTATTCTACTCGCTACTCTTTCTCTATTTTACATACGGTATCTGTGCATGGGGTTAAACTCCTGTAAATGACCAAAAGCTCATTATCATCCAGCAAAAATCTGCTATTAAAACAAATACAATCTCTTGTTTTCAGACAACACACTGCCCCTCTGTTTCTATTCATAAACATCTATTTTTGTTTATTTTTGTTTATGTATGCTATACACAAACTCCACACATTCTCTTGTGCTATTTACATGTACAAAACCTTGTTCCTAAATACAAACCCTGATCTGAAACTCTTCCTTGACAGATGTAATAGAACCCATACTTACCACACACTATAAATAAATATCTGTTTGATATATCTCTTTGATTTCTTTGATAACGAATTAAAAAGGTGTCCAACCTATGCCTTATTCAAAAGTAAAACAAAAAGTGCCTAATTTCATTAAAGTTTCCGACCTAGTGCTTCAAACTCACAATGTATCTTGTACAACCCACTCCCCCAATATATGTGCCTAAGACATGCAACTTCACTATTGTAATCACTGCTATCAACTGTTATGTTGAACACTAACAATTACTGAATAAACATTTATTTATTTATTATTTATTTATTAATTTACTGTTGTAATGTTGAATGCAAATTGGCTACAAAATACCTATTATTAATCTTAAAATTATAGTACAATGTACCTATTAATAATTTTCAAATTTTACTTCAATGTACCTATTAATATTCTTCAGATTTTAAACACTGTACCAATTAATATTCTTCAATTTTTGCTACAAATTACCTACCTATGATTATGTTAGATTTAAGGACCTGCCCAAAAGGCTGTGTGTGTTAGTGGCTTTGCAAGAATGTAGAAACATCAGTGTTATGTACTCTCACTAACCCAATGTACCTTCTTGTATATAAAAAAAAATAAAATAAAAAAATAAATGTTCACAGTGCTAGGCATGTAGTGCTGTGTTAGCACAGCATGCTACCATTGTTTGATCCATCTAAGAATCTTGAAACTACTTCTCATTTCCTGTACAAAATACAGGTGTGGAAAAGTTTTAATTTACAGGATTTAGGGACCAGGATTCTGATAATAGCAGAACTGAGGTGAGAATTAGCGATGTGTGTAGTATGGTGGGAGGAGGAATCTTGGTGAGGGGTGAGGGAGGTGTCTTCAGCTGGCTGGTGTGTAGCGGCCGCTGTTACTGTCTCGACTCACTGTACCAGCTTAGTGGTTCGTTATGCTGAAAACAAATGTATATACTGTACTTATATATAATGTATGTATATAGTGTAATAACAGCAAAAACAGTATGCTGGCAGAAGTGTTTTGGAGAGGGAGGTGGCATCATCTGCTGGCAGCTGTGTGACTTGTCGTACAGTGTATGATGGCCACTATGCTATTTGGACACCATACCAGCCTAGTTGTATGGTTATGGTGAACAAAACTTGTAGATATTTATATATAACTTGTGTATATCTATATAAATAAAAAATGTAAATGTTCGTTTGTTCAAAATCGCTAATCTCTGAAAGTACTTCACCAATTCCTTTGAAATTTTCACACAATGTTCCATTCACATCCGAGCGGGTTTTTATATGCATACTTCAGTACTGTATATAGATGTCACGTCTGTAATGGGATTTTTTTTTAAATGTTTTTCATGTGAGAGGAAATCTTCGAAACCTCTTTACCAATTGCTTTTAAATTTTGACACAACGCTGCATTCGAATAGGCGCGATTTTTTATATACCTACTATATACATGCTTTACCTGTGTCAGAAAAAACATACATTTTCTGGGGGGAGCCCCTATGGCTCCCCGGAGCTATCCATGGCTGATATGGATACCCTAACTATTTTGCATCAGTCGATGTGGGTGGAGTTCTAGGCCTACCGGGGACCACGAGCTAGAACCTGGCCCCCTCAGAGAGGCACGGGGAGCAATGGCCTATAGAAATGCACATGTGATTTGGAGCATTCTATATCAGCCATCGACCGGGACAGGCACCCAGAAAGGTAAGCGCCACAAAACAAACCCCTATTCTGGTTAAACAACAAAAATCGACAAACGAGTGGACAGAACTCCCCCAGGAAAACGAACTAACAAGCATGACGTCACACGAGCCGCATGTCTGCGCTGCTCCCCCCTCCCCGGGAGGGGGAAGGGGGAGCCCCAGACCCCCGCGCCGGCGATCCCCGCCTCAGTTCCTCGGCTGATGGGATCATGCACGGTCGTGTGGCTCCAGCTCCAGTCTTGTCTCAGTGCTGTGACTTGTTTGCAGTGCTGCTCTTACGGTGGTCGTGTGAGCTGGGAGTAGTATTCTCAGGTACTTGGGCTGCATGTGCTTAGGGTCACCTTCCCTGAGTGCCCTGTAAATACCGCCCTTGGGGCTTGGGGTTGCCTTCCACAAGTCACCTTGGGTCTACCTCTGTTGGCTTTTCGCTGCTTGGCGTTTGGCCGCCCCGAGGGTTTGGGGGTTTTACTCCCTTGTTTACCTTGGGGTAAGTGGTAGTTATCGCACTGGTGGGGCGCAGGGTACTGCGTAGCTCGTTTTCACCTATGACAGCGGCCGGCTCTGTTCCCTCTGGGTACGTTGTCCACTTGTGTGGTTTTTCTTTTATTTTTGTTTTTGCCTGGTAGGGGGGTCTTTCTTGTTCCCCCCCCCCCCCCCCCGTTTATATTAGGTTCGTTCGTGTGGCAGAGCTTCTTGCTCTTCTCAGGCGCAGTGGTTTTTGGCTCCAGCTATGGTCGTAGTCATAGGTTTCTTTGTCTGCGGCCGTTCTCCCTTTTTTCTGGCGGATGATATTCCTTGGGTTATTGTCTCGACTTCGTGTTGAGGAGTGATTCACCGACCGCCTCCCGGGTATGTCCCCTTGTTTTCTTAGGTAGTCTTTGGTGAGGTAGCTCCGGGGAGCCGTTGGGGCTCCCCCAGAAAACCAGCGTTGAATGTAATGAAACGCCATTTTCTGGGTGAGTCCCGGAGGCTCCCCGGCACCCTCCGGTCGGCGGAGTTTTTTCACGGTTTTGATATCCAGCCTCAGAACTGGGGCGGGTATCGCCGGCGCGGGGGTTTGGGGCTCCCCCTTCCCCCACCCGGGGAGGAGGGAGCTGCGCAGGCATGCGGCGCGGCTCGCGTGACGTCATGCTTGTTAGTTCGTTTTCCTGAGGGAGTTCTGTCCACTCGTTTGTCGATTTTTATTGTTTAACCAGAATAGGGGTTTGTTTTGTGGCGCTTACCTTTCTGGGTGCCTGTCCCGGTCGATGGCAGATATAGAATGCTCCAAATCACATGTGCATTTCTATGGGCCATTGCTCCCCGTGCCTCTCTGAGGGGGCCAGGTTCTGGCTCGTGGTCCCCGGTAGGCCTAGAACTCCACCCACATCGACTGATGCAAAATAGTTAGGGTATCCATATCAGCCATGGATAGCTCCGGGGAGCCTCCGGGACTCGCCCAGAAAATGGCGTTTCATTACATTCAACGCTGGTTTTTTGAAAAACGACGCCATCTGCTGCACATAAGAGCAACACATGTTATACTAAATATGTTATGATTCCATTTCTATTTATTTTATTTTATTTATTTATATACAAGAAGGTACATTGGGTTTGTGAAGATATATAGCATGGTATTTATATTCTTGTAAAGCCACTAGTACGTGCAGCATTTCAGGCAGGTTTTTAATCTAACAGATAATTTTAAGTAGGTAAATTCTAGCAGAATTTATAAAATGATAACAGGTACATTGCAAGAAAAAAAATGAGATGAGAGAGATTAGTAGGTATATTCAAGCACATTGGTAGCTCTGATTGATTGCATTGACAGCTTGATTGGTAATTTTAACAAAGATTAATCGTTAATAGGCACCATGCAGCAAATTGATAGCACATATAACAAGACAGCAATGATCAATGATCACAATGGTAAAGTTGTTTGGATTAGGTACATAATGATTGGGAGATTGGGTAGCACTACAGTGTAATTTTAAAGCAACAAGGTAGGAAACCATGAAGATGAAATTGGGTACTTTTTAGTTTTGTTTTTGAATGATGCAAAAGTTGGACAGTGTTTCAATTCATTAAAGAGTGAGTTCCATAGACTTGGTCCCTTTATTTGCATAGAGACAACAAATTACACAAACACAAATTACACATAACACAAATTAAGTTTGACTAGGGATATCAAAGAGATATTTATTTCTAGTGTGGTGATAATGGGTCCTATTACATCTGTCCAGGGAGAGTTTCAGACAGGGTTTGCATTTAAGAACAGGGTTTTGTAAATGTAATTGACACAAGAGAATGTGTGGGGTGAGTTTATGTTTAGCATGTTTAGGGATTAACAAGGGGGGCTGAGTGTTGTCTTGAAAGCAGAATTTGTTATTAAGAGAGAATTTATTACTAAGGAGAACAGGAATTATATGGCGCTCATTTTGAAACTATCCCAAAGTCGATCGGATAAAAAATGAATTTTATACAAATATTTTTGTATTGGACGCGAGTGCAGTTCAAGGCTAGGAGCAAGAAAAAAAGTGGATGTGAGCGGTGTCCAAAGAGAGCAATAGTGTTAACATAAAAAAGACCTACTACATCTTATTTGGAAGCAAATCAACAAATGCAATTCTGCTTCAGATAGACAATGTTTAACATCAGTAATAAAAGTGATGGAAAGTTTCTTGGCCTATTCTTAGACAGCCGGGGAGGATTTACTGGGCGCAAATCCTTAACTGTGGCCTCTGTTTAACTCAACAGTAAAATGGGTACTTGGTTGTAACAACGATTCTTCGTGGGGGTCGTATTCCAGGGACCTGCCCGAAACGTTTCGCGTACTAGTGGCTGTACAAGAATGTAATAACTCTTGTATATATCTAAAAAAAAAAAGATTCGACTTCAGCATCCACATACAACACATAGCTAAGAAAGTCTTAAACAGTTGGTATACTTTCCAAAATCAGACATTATGTACCTAACTCTGCTCTCATCTCACTATATTATGCACTAATCTGTCCCTATCTTAATTATGGTATCTGTGCATGGGGTTCAACCACTGCAAACCACCTCAAGTTCATCATCACCCAGCAAAAATCTGCTATCAGAATAATAACAAATTCTGCTTTCAGACAACACTCAGCCCCCCTTGCTTAAATCCCTAAACATGCTAAACATAAACTCACCCCACACGTTCTCTTGTGTCAATTACATTTACAAAACCCTGTTCTTAAATGCAAACCCTGACATCCTCTGCCTTGATCATTTTGTATTTGAATATTTGAAGGGTAGTTTCCCCCTAAGAGATATTAACATATGAATTAATATTTTTTTGTTTATATAAATTACACACACACAAACTATATATATATATATATATATATATATATATATATATATATATATATATATATATATATATATATATATATATATATATATACATATATATATATATATATAACTGAAAACTCACACCCCAGAAGTGACTCGAACCCATACTCCCAGAAGCAACGCAACTGGTATGTACAAGACGCCTTAATCCACTTGACCATCACGACCGGACAAAATGAGGTGATAGCCGAGGCTATTTGAACCACCCCACCGCCGGCACTTGGATAGTAATCTTGGGCATAGCACTTTACCAAATCACCTCATTCTTTGGGGCACACGTGAGGAACACAAATGCGAACAAGCCTGAATGGTCCCCAGGACAATATGCAAATGAAAACTCACACCCCAGAAGTGACTCGAACCCATACTCCCAGAAGCAACGCAACTGGTATGTACAAGACGCCTTAATCCACTTGACCATCACGACCGAACATAATGAGGTGATAGCCGAGGCTATTTGAACCACCCCACCGCCGGCACTCGGATAGTAATCTTGGGCATAGCATTTTACCAAATCACCTCATTCTTTGGGGCACACGTGAGGAACACGTGTGTTCAAATAGCCTCGGTGGTGGTTCAAATAGCCTCGGCTATCACCTCATTTTGTCCGGTCGTGATGGTCAAGTGGATTAAGGCGTCTTGTACATACCAGTTGCGTTGCTTCTGGGAGTATGGGTTCGAGTCACTTCTGGGGTGTGAGTTTTCAGTTGCATATTGTCCTGGGGACCATTCAGGCTTGTTCGCATTTGTGTTCCTCACGTGTGCCCCAAAGAATGAGGTGATTTGGTAAAATGCTATGCCCAAGATTACTATCCGAGTGCCGGCGGTGGGGTGGTTCAAATAGCCTCGGCTATCACCTCATTTTGTCCGGTCGTGATGGTCAAGTGGATTAAGGCGTCTTGTACATACCAGTTGCGTTGCTTCTGGGAGTATGGGTTCGAGTCACTTCTGGGGTGTGAGTTTTCAGTTGCATATTGTCCTGGGGACCATTCAGGCTTGTTCGCATTTGTGTTCCTCACATGTGCCCCAAAGAATGAGGTGATTTGGTAAAATGCTATGCCCAAGATTACTATCCGAGTGCCGGCGGTGGGGTGGTTCAAATAGCCTCGGCTATCACCTCATTTTGTCCAGTCGTGATGGTCAAGTGGATTAAGGCGTCTTGTACATACCAGTTGCGTTGCTTCTGTGAGTATGGGTTCGAGTCACTTCTGGGGTGTGAGTTTTCAGTTGCATATTGTCCTGGGGACCATTCAGGCTTGTTCGCATTTGTGTTCCTCACGTGTGCCCCAAAGAATGAGGTGATTTGGTAAAATGCTATGCCCAAGATTACTATCCGAGTGCCGGCGGTGGGGTGGTTCAAATAGCCTCGGCTATCACCTCATTTTGTCCGGTCGTGATGGTCAAGTGGATTAAGGCGTCTTGTACATACCAGTTGCGTTGCTTCTGGGAGTATGGGTTCGAGTCACTTCTTGGGTGTGAGTTTTCAGTTGCATATTGTCCTGGGAACCATTCAGGCTTGTTCACATTTGTGTTCCACACGTGTGCCCCAAAGAATGAGGTGATTTGGTAAAATGCTATGCCCAAGATTACTATCCGAGTGCCGGCGGTGGGGTGGTTCAAATAGCCTCGGCTATCACCTCATTTTGTCCGGTCGTGATGGTCAAGTGGATTAAGGCGTCTTGTACATACCAGTTGCGTTGCTTCTGGGAGTATGGGTTCGAGTCACTTCTGGGGTGTGAGTTTTCAGTTGCATATTGTCCTGGGGACCATTCAGGCTTGTTCACATTTGTGTTCCTCACGTGTGCCCCAAAGAATGAGGTGATTTGGTAAAATGCTATGCCCAAGATTACTATCCGAGTGCCGGCGGTGGGGTGGTTCAAATAGCCTCGGCTATCACCTCATTTTGTCCGGTCGTGATGGTCAAGTGGATTAAGGCGTCTTGTACATACCAGTTGCGTTGCTTCTGGGAGTATGGGTTCGAGTCACTTCTGGGGTGTGAGTTTTCAGTTGCATATTGTCCTGGGGACCATTCAGGCTTGTTCGCATTTGTGTTCCTCACATGTGCCCCAAAGAATGAGGTGATTTGGTAAAATGCTATGCCCAAGATTACTATCCGAGTGCCGGCGGTGGGGTGGTTCAAATAGCCTCGGCTATCACCTCATTTTGTCCAGTCGTGATGGTCAAGTGGATTAAGGCGTCTTGTACATACCAGTTGCGTTGCTTCTGTGAGTATGGGTTCGAGTCACTTCTGGGGTGTGAGTTTTCAGTTGCATATTGTCCTGGGGACCATTCAGGCTTGTTCGCATTTGTGTTCCTCACGTGTGCCCCAAAGAATGAGGTGATTTGGTAAAATGCTATGCCCAAGATTACTATCCGAGTGCCGGCGGTGGGGTGGTTCAAATAGCCTCGGCTATCACCTCATTTTGTCCGGTCGTGATGGTCAAGTGGATTAAGGCGTCTTGTACATACCAGTTGCGTTGCTTCTGGGAGTATGGGTTCGAGTCACTTCTTGGGTGTGAGTTTTCAGTTGCATATTGTCCTGGGAACCATTCAGGCTTGTTCACATTTGTGTTCCACACGTGTGCCCCAAAGAATGAGGTGATTTGGTAAAATGCTATGCCCAAGATTACTATCCGAGTGCCGGCGGTGGGGTGGTTCAAATAGCCTCGGCTATCACCTCATTTTGTCCGGTCGTGATGGTCAAGTGGATTAAGGCGTCTTGTACATACCAGTTGCGTTGCTTCTGGGAGTATGGGTTCGAGTCACTTCTTGGGTGTGAGTTTTCAGTTGCATATTGTCCTGGGAACCATTCAGGCTTGTTCGCATTTGTGTTCCTCACGTGTGCCCCAAAGAATGAGGTGATTTGGTAAAATGTTATGCCCAAGATTACTATCCGAGTGCCGGCGGTGGGGTGGTTCAAATAGCCTCGGCTATCACCTCATTTTGTCCGGTCGTGATGGTCAAGTGGATTAAGGCGTCTTGTACATACCAGTTGCGTTGCTTCTGGGAGTATGGGTTCGAGTCACTTCTGGGGTGTGAGTTTTCAGTTGCATATTGTCCTGGGGACCATTCAGGCTTGTTCGCATTTGTGTTCCTCACATGTGCCCCAAAGAATGAGGTGATTTGGTAAAATGCTATGCCCAAGATTACTATCCGAGTGCCGGCGGTGGGGTGGTTCAAATAGCCTCGGCTATCACCTCATTTTGTCCAGTCGTGATGGTCAAGTGGATTAAGGCGTCTTGTACATACCAGTTGCCTTGCTTCTGGGAGTATGGGTTCGAGTCACTTCTGGGGTGTGAGTTTTCAGTTGCATATTGTCCTGGGGACCATTCAAGCTTGTTCGCATTTGTGTTCCTCACGTGTGCCCCAAAGAATGAGGTGATTTGGTAAAATGCTATGCCCAAGATTACTATCCGAGTGCCGGCGGTGGGGTGGTTCAAATAGCCTCGGCTATCACCTCATTTTGTCCGGTCGTGATGGTCAAGTGGATTAAGGCGTCTTGTACATACCAGTTGCGTTGCTTCTGGGAGTATGGGTTCGAGTCACTTCTGGGGTGTGAGTTTTCAGTTGCATATTGTCCTGGGGACCATTCAGGCTTGTTCGCATTTGTGTTCCTCACGTGTGCCCCAAAGAATGAGGTGATTTGGTAAAATGCTATGCCCAAGATTACTATCCGAGTGCCGGCGGTGGGGTGGTTCAAATAGCCTCGGCTATCACCTCATTTTGTCCGGTCGTGATGGTCAAGTGGATTAAGGCGTCTTGTACATACCAGTTGCGTTGCTTCTGGGAGTATGGGTTCGAGTCACTTCTGGGGTGTAAGTTTTCAGTTGCATATTGTCCTGGGACCATTCAGGCTTGTTCGCATATATATATATATATATATATATATATATATATATATATATATATATATATATATATATATATATATATATATATTATTAAATATGACCGAAAAAGTAAGATTAATAATTCTAACACGAATTTTCTCAATCTTTTGTACATTACGCTTCACTGTTGGAGGTAAATCAAAAATCACTTCTCCAAAATTCATTTTTATTTCTAGTCTGACGCGACACGGGCGCGTTTCGTAAAACTTATTACATTTTCAAAGACTTCACAAATACACAACTGATTAGAACTTACGTGTCTCTGATTTTATATCTACATTTGAGTGAGGTGGGAGGGGTGATGTGGCATTAACACAAGACAGAACAAGAGGGGATATTAATAGGGTATTAAAAGTATCAACACAAGACAGAACAGAAACAATGGGTATTGAATAGAAGTGTTTGTAGAAAGCCTATTGGTCCATATTTCTTGATGCTTCTATATTGGAGCGGAGTCTTGAGGTGGGTAGAATATAGTTGTGCAATAATTGGCTGTTGATTGCTGGTGTTGACTTCTTGATGTGTAGTGCCTCGCAAACGTCAAGCCGCCTGCTATCGCTGTATCTATCGATGATTTCTGTGTTGTTTACTAGGATTTATCTGGCGATGGTTTGGTTATGGGAAGAGATTATATGTTCCTTAATGGAGCCCTGTTGCTTATGCATCGTTAAACGCCTAGAAAGAGATGTTGTTGTCTTGCCTATATACTGGGTTTTTTGGAGCTTACAGTCCCCAAGTGGGCATTTGAAGGCATAGACGACGTTAGTCTCTTTTAAAGCGTTCTGTTTTGTGTCTGGAGAGTTTCTCATGAGTAGGCTGGCCGTTTTTCTGGTTTTATAGTAAATCGTCAGTTGTATCCTCTGATTTTTGTCTGTAGGGATAACGTTTCTATTAACAATATCTTTCAGGACCCTTTCCTCCGTTTTATGAGCTGTGGAAAAGAAGTTCCTGTAAAATAGTCTAATAGGGGGTATAGGTGTTGTGTTAGTTGTCTCTTCAGAGGTTGCATGGCTTTTCACTTTCCTTCTTATGATGTCTTCGATGAAACCATTGGAGAAGCCGTTATTGACTAGGACCTGCCTTACCCTACAGAGTTCTTCGTACACTTGGGGACTGTAAGCTCCAAAAAACCCAGTATATAGGTAAGAAAACAAGATCTCTTTCTAGGCGTTTAACGATGCATAAGCAACAGGGCTCCATTAAGGAACATATAATCTCTTCACATAACCAAACCATCGCCAGAGAAGTCCTAGTAAACAACACAGAAATCATCGATAGATACAGCGATAGCAGGCGGCTTGACGTTTGCGAGGCACTACACATCAAGAAGTCAACACCAGCAATCAACAGCCAATTAATGCACAACTATATTCTACCCACCTCAAGACTCCGCTCCAATATAGAAGCATCAAGAAATATGGACCAATAGGCTTTCTACAAACACTTCTATTCAATACCCATTGTTTCTGTTCTGTCTTGTGTTGATACTTTTAATACCCTATTAATATCCCCTCTTGTTCTGTCTTGTGTTAATGCCACATCACCCCTCCCACCTCACTCAAATGTAGATATAAAATCAGAGACACGTAAGTTCTAATCAGTTGTGTATTTGTGAAGTCTTTGAAAATGTAATAAGTTTTACGAAACGCGCCCGTGTCGCGTCAGACTAGAAATAAAAATGAATTTTGGAGAAGTGATTTTTTATTTACCTCCAACAGTGAAGTGTAATGTACGAAAGATTGAGAAAATTCGTGTTAGAATTATTAATCTTACTTTTTCGGTCATATTTAATAATATATGTCTACAGGAAAGACTGCTACCAAAATATACTAATATATATATATATGTGAACAAGCCTGAATCGTCCCCAGGACTATATGCAACTGAAAACTCACACCCCAGAAGTGACTCGAACCCATACTGCCAGGAGCAACGCAACTGGTATGTACTGGACACCTTAATCCACTCGACCATCACGACCGGACAAAAACTGATGGTAGCCGAGGCTATTAGTCCATCAGCCCACCGACACTCGGATGATAATCTTGGGCATAGTATTTTATCAAATCACCTCATTCTTTGGGGCACACGTGAGGAATACAAATGTGAACAAGCCTGAATGGTCCCCAGGACTAAATGCAACTGAAAAATATATATATATATAGTGGTGTATACTGGCAGCAGGTTTTCTTTTAATCATGTCTCATTGAATATGACCGCATATTCTGTATTTACTATCTTCTGATTTAGGGCTTCTATCCCTCTAACTGTTTTCTTAGCATCAGGGCTTAGCTGAAAGAGGAGTTCTCCAAAACTCATTTTCGTAATTTTAAGGTGAAGAAAAAAGTGAATTACTATAGAATGTATTACACTTATTTATACAATTTGCACAACGTTTCGAACATCCATGGTTCATTCTCAAGTGAAAAGAATTTTCAGAACTGGTTGATTTATACCTGCACTGGGTCAGGTGATAAGACAATAAAGGTAAAAACATGTGGGATACATAAGGGATAAATATGGGGTGAGGCACATAAGAACATAATAATAAAGGTAACTGCGGATGACCTATTGGCCCATATGAGGCAGCTCCTATCTACATACAAAGATTAGTCAAGTGTAATTGGCCTCTTATGTTGAACAGTGTCTTCTGTGTTGACATCGTTATGTTCTGGTCTTGTCCTTACTATCATGGTGGGTAGAGTAAATAGTTCCATGATTTGGGTATTCATGGTAGGTTGTTCTATTCTTAAGTGAATTGCTTCAAGAATTTGTAATCTTCTTGCATCTTGGGTTTTATGTATTATACAGGTATTTTTGTTCAACATTTCTCTTGTTAGGGTCATGTCATGGGCTTGTCTTATGTGATTCCTGGGGGCACCGGATTGAAGATGACATGTCAGTCATCTTGGTCGACGTCATACCTATGTACTTAGATTGAAGGTTACATCCTTCGTTGGGGCAAGTGTACATGTATACAAGGCTTACTGCTGTAGAGGGTTCTCCGTCGGCTTCGGGCTGTTTTTGATAAGGAGTTCGGAAGTCTTCTTCGTTTTGTAGAATATTATCAGGTTTATGTTTTGGTTAGGAGTAGTGCTTTTTACTCCTTTACGGATTATTTCTTTCATTATTCTTTCCTCTTTTATATGTTCACTGTGCATGGTTGATTTGTAATATAATTTTATTGGAGGTATTGTGGTTTCTGTTCAAGGTTCTGGATTATACCATCGGTCCAAGTGTCTTCTTATAGCAACATTTATTTCCGCGTTGCTATATCCATTGTTCACCAATACCTGAGGTACTCTTTCAAACTCTCTACTCACGTTGCTCCATTCGGAGCAGTGGGTAAGCGCTCGACGAATATAAGCATTGAGAACACTGGCTTTGTATCTTTGGGGGCACTCACTTCTACCGTTCAGGCATAATCTATGTTGGTGGGCTTAGTATATACGTTGGTGCTTAAAGAGGTTCCTGTTTTTGTTATTAGTACATCCAAGAATGGCAGACTGTTATTTTCACTATTTTCATGTGTAAATCGGAGTACTGTCGACTCTCTCTAGATGGCTTTTTAGATCAATTAGTTCATCTGAGTCTTTTACTATGACGAATATGTCATCTACATAACGGCAATATACAGTTGGTTTTTGTCTGCTACTGAAGACTCTGTCTTCGATGGTTCCCATATAAAAATTAGCAAATAAAACTCCTAAGGGGGAGCCCATTACTACTCCGTCTATTTGTAGATACATGTCTCCTTGTAAACGCCCTTATACGGCCAAAATCGTGACCGGATAAATTTATCTCAATATCCGGCTAAGATGACCACAGGAGCCGGATAAATGCCGGGTTAGCCGGATAAAATATCGGAGCCGGTTAATTTGCTGCCGATGTTACACTATCCAGACATTCAGCTGGATAATCATGGAATTGTCCGTATATGAAAACCATGAGGAGGGCCGTACCTTATTAATCCCGTCTGCCTGTGGCTTGAGGCGCATGGTGTAGGAGGGGGTGGGGGTGGGTGGGTGGTGTTGGGAGAGAGGGAAGCATTGGGAGGGACGACCTGGGGGGATAAGGGAGCGATGGGGAGCGGCCTATACATTACAGTACAGGAATTACCATCGATTTTAGAACAATTCATTATAGCCAAAGTAAAAAAAAATACTAGTAATTATGTAATAAAAATAACATACAAGTTTCCTAAAAACAATTTGCACAGGCTGAAGTTTCCTTCAAAATTATTTTGTTTTTTTCCTGCTGGTGGCCTACGGAACGTGCCTCCTCCCTGCCCCAACTGGACCCGTCCAGGCCTGGTCAAGCCATGTGCTCTCTACCCTCATGTTTCGCCACAGTGCCGTGCCATTAGTAAAATATTTTTTAAAATAACTTTTTTTTCATAGTAACTGTTATATCCCTGGGTTCCTCAGTGGAAACCAGAGGTCAAATTGAGCTCTAAAATAATTTACTTTACATTATTTGGTGTGCTTGTCGATGCGCGTTCCTATCTTCCTTGCCAGACGTAAGACGAATCTTGTTCACACAGAGCATTCAGACTCTTGAGCTTGTTGTGGATTAAGTATAACAGTGAAGTAATTATTAACTATCCTTAGAATGATTAAAATTAAACAGTATTGTACGTCGGTGAAGATTTGTAATGTGTATAAGCTGCATGATCAATTAGGCTCTTCCCGGCAACCACAACAACTAGGGAGCATGGTGACTGGATGCTGGCGCCTTCTCTGTTCAGACTGTGTGGTGTGAAGACCTACCTGTGGGGCTCTGCCTTGATTCTCCTCCTCCTTCTCCCTTTCCCTTACCTTAAGTTCCTGTAACTACAAAGTTAAGTACTATACCTTCATGTGTAACCATGCATACTGCTGGGCTTGTAAGACTTGTGTAGAGTTTGTGTAGTATAAGCCAGTGTTTTGGGTATCCCTAAGTGTTGTGTTGTGATAGGGTTCCACGTGGTACTTATTACCCTAAGCTGCCTCAAGCTTTCAAGTTCTTCACTAGTAGACTTTACCCTAGCTTGTCCTAATTGTAAAACCTTGCATCCTGCTTATCTGGACCAAGGCTTTTAAAGTAAGATAGTGTGGTAAAGTAGTTATTGTTATTGTTATTTAATGTATATGGGGGGGTTGTTAAGAGGGTTCAATAAATAAGTTACTTTTTGAGGTGTATCCATTACTCCTGTTGTAGTGGCGTAGTTCATTATATCCCAGACGACAGATCTGTTTTAAAACCTTAAAGCATAAACAGGAACCTATGTTCCTTGGGGGCCGGGCCTAATTGTGCCACTACCCTGATACATCATGATTCTAACTTCTGGCCCTGCACCATAATACTCAAGACCCCCCATAACAGCCCGTAAATTTATAACAAGTGGTTGGCCTGACCGGAAGGAACCTTTTAATTGTAAAAAATTAGATTTTTGAGTGCCAAAACTAAAATTCTTGTTTTCCACAGAACGGTTGTGTGTTAGCCTAGGGTCCAGCTCATCTAGCGAAGGATACTTCTTGCACTGACTGGACACCCAGCTGGATCCCTTCACGATGGAGGTGAGTGTGGCTTTGTGATAGGGGCCGTGCAAATTTTTTTTTCCAATTTTTTTTTTCTTTGGCTAGGAGCTAAATTGATTAGTGATGGCATCTAAAATGCAGGAACTGGCAAATGATCCTTCAGGGGTAGAGATTAAGAAGCTCACCAAATCTAATTTAGTATTGTTAGGCAAGGAATTTGGCCTCGAGTTAAACGACACTGATAAAAAGTGGACCTTGGTGAATGAAATTTTACAGCATTGTATAGACCAAGAACTATTGCCAAGTGAAACAATTTTATGCCAGCCCAATCCAGCTGAAAGCTACACCTACCACTCTACCATCTGAAGACGTAACTTCACCCATTAGAGCAGGCTTCGGAGGAGAGTTGTGACGACAATCTCTTTCAAGAGAGATTGAGCCTGCTCTTCTCTACATAAAGGTACTTATATATATACAATAATAAGATGCTACCTTCAAGATACGTTTACCAGTACCACAAAACGTTTTGAGCAGGAGGCAAACGTACCCTAAACTCCCCCTACTCCACACTCCCTCCATGCCGGCTCCGTCATCAACCAGCAAACTACCATTCCCAGCCTGCCTGCTTTTGATTGGTGACCCGCTGACTGCACACCTGCACCTCTGCACCTCAGCGCCCTCTACTTAGTCGATGTCTGGGCTTCAACCAGTCATTGAAGTTAGAATATCTTGTGCTCTCAAACTGTGAACAACTAACTGATATACGCTCTGTCTATCAGGTGGATGTTTCTCAGCTAGCGCTTTATTCTCAGCACCTGTTTAATCACTTTTCTGTCTTTATATTATAGAGTAACGTCATTCCTGTTCTTAATTTTTATGTAATATTTTTTGACATGTTTGTGTGCACTGTACATAGCCAAGGGATTCTTTTTGTTCATAATTTGTTTTCAATATTAATTAAAGTTTCATTGTTCATACTATGTGTTTTGCGTGTCTTCCCTTAATTTACCACAGACAACAGCCAAGCAGTCTATCTTTTTTTTTGTTAATGTGACTAGGCATTGACACCAGCCATTAACAGGACTGCCAAACATCTACACTCCAACACTTTCCCGTCACAATATATATATATATATAAATATATATACATATATATATATATATATATACATATATATATATATATATATATATATATATATATATATATATATATATATATATATATATATATATATAACTGAAAACTCACACCCCAGAAGTGACTCGAACCCATACTCCCAGAAGCAACGCAACTGGTATGTACAAGACGCCTTAATCCACTTGACCATCACGACCGGACATAATGAGGTGATAGCCGAGGCTATTTGAACCACCCCACCGCCAGCACTCGGATAGTAATCTTGGGCATAGCATTTTACCAAATCACCTCATTCTTTGGGGCACACGTGAGGAACACAAATGCGAACAAGCCTGAATGGTCCCCAGGACAATATGCAACTGAAAACTCACACCCCAGAAGTGACTCGAACCCATACTCCCAGAAGCAACGCAACTGGTATGTACAAGACGCCTTAATCCACTTGACCATCACGACCGGACATAATGAGGTGATAGCCGAGGCTATTTGAACCACCCCACCGCCGGCACTCGGATAGTAATCTTGGGCATAGCATTTTACCAAATCACCTCATTCTTTGGGGCACACGTGAGGAACACAAATGCGAACAAGCCTGAATGGTCCCCAGGACAATATGCAACTGAAAACTCACACCCCAGAAGTGACTCGAACCCATACTCCCAGAAGCAACGCAACTGGTATGTACAAGACGCCTTAATCCACTTGACCATCACGACCGGACATAATGAGGTGATAGCCGAGGCTATTTGAACCACCCCACCGCCGGCACTCGGATAGTAATCTTGGGCATAGCATTTTACCAAATCACCTCATTCTTTGGGGCACACGTGAGGAACACAAATGCGAACAAGCCTGATTGGTCCCCAGGACAATATGCAACTGAAAACTCACACCCCAGAAGTGGCTCGAACCCATACTCCCAGAAGCAACGCAACTGGTATGTACAAGACGCCTTAATCCACTTGACCATCACGACCGGACATAATGAGGTGATAGCCGAGGCTATTTGAACCACCCCACCGCCGGCACTCGGATAGTAATCTTGGGCATAGCATTTTACCAAATCACCTCATTCTTTGGGGCACACGTGAGGAACACAAATGCGAACAAGCCTGAATGGTCCCCAGGACAATATGCAACTGAAAACTCACACCCCAGAAGTGACTCGAACCCATACTCCCAGAAGCAACGCAACTGGTATGTACAAGACGCCTTAATCCACTTGACCATCACGACCGGACATAATGAGGTGATAGCCGAGGCTATTTGAACCACCCCACCGCCGGCACTCGGATAGTAATCTTGGGCATAGCATTTTACCAAATCACCTCATTCTTTGGGGCACACGTGAGGAACACAAATGCGAACAAGCCTGATTGGTCCCCAGGACAATATGCAACTGAAAACTCACACCCCAGAAGTGGCTCGAACCCATACTCCCAGAAGCAACGCAACTGGTATGTACAAGACGCCTTAATCCACTTGACCATCACGACCGGACATAATGAGGTGATAGCCGAGGCTATTTGAACCACCCCACCGCCGGCACTCGGATAGTAATCTTGGGCATAGCATTTTACCAAATCACCTGCTATGCCCTGATTACTATCCGAGTGCCGGCGGTGGGGTGGTTCAAATAGCCTCGGCTATCACCTATTAAGGCGTCTTGTACATACCAGTTGCGTTGCTCCTGGGAGTATGGGTTCGAGTCACTTCTGGGGTGTGAGTTTTCAGTTATATATATATATATATATATATATATATATATATATATATATATATATATATATATATATATATATATATATATATATATATAAAGGGAAGGGAATACCACCTCCGGCTGGAAGAAGGGGGGACCCATAGCCTCGGAGGAAACCACACATAACGCATTGGAGGGAATGTAGGTCTACATATATATATATATATATATATATATATATATATATATATATATTGTGATGATAATCTCTTTCAAGAGAGATTGAGCCTGCTCTTCTCTACATCATTATGTCTTTAAAGTACAAGATACTGTATAGAAGATACGTCCACCAGTATCGCCAAACGTTTTGCCCAGGAAGCAAATCGTACCATGCACACCCCGACACCTGCTACAGCCGCCGTAACCAGCAAACTGCTCATACTCCGCCTGCCTGTTGCTGATTGGCTGGTGTCTCGCCACATCTGCACTCACACCACCACCGAGAGTCGACGTCTGGGCAGCAGCACGCCGTACTCCTCAGAATATCTTTGTGCTCCATGGAGTTGACATCTCTCGCTGGTAGACTAAGCCTTGGCTTTCGTGTACTAAGGGAGGTGGCAGCTTGAAGCCAGTATTCCAGCACTGCACATATTTTATTTATATTGCTATCACTATAACTTACTTGTCTTAGCGTAACTTTTCATTGCCAGTGATTATTCATGTTGTTTTGTTTGTTGACTTGTCCTGCATTTTATGAGATTGCCTTTATTCATGTCTTGTTTTCTAGAGTAATTAAAATTTCATTGTTTATGCACTTGTGTTTTGTGTGTCTTCCCATTACCTTACCACAGACGAAAGGACAAACTTCTCTTTTTTTTTGTTATGTGACGAGGCCCTGCCCCCAGCTTTTGAAACAGCCGAACACCAACGCTTTAGCTTTACCCTTGCTAATCAACTTAGTTGGCCTGCCGACCAATGGGCAACCCTTCTCAGAGTACATCTTACAGGTAGAGCTGCAGTTACACTCAGTACTTTGGCGTCTGAGAATGACTACCAGACTCTGAAACAAGCAGTGTTGGACGCCTACCTTCTCTCCACCGAAAGTTATCGAAGGAAATTCCGTGACCACCTGAAGGCAAGTACCACTACCTTTCTCGAATTTGCTAATACCAAAAGGAGATATTTTATGAAATGGCTGGAAGCAGCACATGTCTCTACTTTTGCAGAACTCGTCAACCTAATGCTAGTTGAAGAATTCTTGAGGCGTGTGCCGTCTCCTTTCCGCCTATATTTAGCAGATAAAGAAGAAACCGACTACCTAAAGTGTGCTAAGTCGGCTGACACTTACAGCCTCATCCACCGGCTGACACTTACAGCCTCATCCACCGGCTGACACCAGAACCATCTTCCAGTAAGAAGTCTTGGTACAGTTACGAGAAAGTAAGTACCGATCAAGCTGGCTCGCAATTGTACTGTAAGTATTGTAGGCTCTATGGACATACCATAGATAAATGTGGTTAGTCTCAATACAAAGGAAATACCGAATCACCTAAACCCAAACAGACTCCTCCTAAGTCCGGTAAGCCTGTGATGAATGTTGGTGTTCATGGTAATGATCTTTCTCTTTTCAGTAAACACCTGTATACTGGAACTGTCTCTGCCAACGGTTCAAATCCGGAGGGACGTTTCAAACTGAAGATCTTGAGGGACACAGCGGCTCTTCAATCAATTATTTTGAAAACAGCTGTGCCCAATATCGCCTACACCGGAGAAACTGTCTTCATCACTGACCTCACTGCTACCACTCCTTATCCTCTCGTCAGAGTCCACCTGGATTGTCCCTTCGTGACCGGAGAAGTCCAAGTCGCCACCAGGGAAAAGCCTTTTCCCATGCCTGGAGTGCAACTTCTCCTGGGCAACGACTCGGCAGAAGATCTGCAACCAACCAACCTGATCGTCATGGACAAACCCCAGGTGTGTACCTCTGTAATGGATAATCCCATCTTTGAGTATGTTCCAGCAAAGGTTCAAGAGAGTGATGAAGTTTCTCCTCCGGTTTTAGTGACCACCCGTGCAGAAGCTGCACGACCACAGCCAGCTGACTCTACTCCTACCGCTGTCCCTCAAGACCCTCAGAAACTACCCCCGAATCTGACTAAGGGGCCATGTCACCGAAAATCCGATGAAAAATGGAATATTTACGAAAAATTACGAAAAATACTACAACGTTCTGGCAACACTGTGGTCCAAACCGTTTAATGATATCTTGAAAAATAACGTAATTAGAGTCAAATTTCCCGCTGCAACTTTCGTGAATCTGGTCCTCGCGCCGTGAGTACGCCGCGGGGTATTGTATCTTACGTTGTAGATGTCTTATTTTTCGTAATAGCGTTGAAAATAACATGTTATGCATAAAATGAATATAAACTAACCATATGGCAACACAACATATGGTCTGACACGAGGGTGGTGCAGTCAGTGACTGCGTGTCTCTCATGGAGAGAGGATGTATGCTGACGCGCTCACACAATATCTCCCAGAACATGCTATTTTTGGATTTTTAGCTATTTGTACTGCAATATGACTTACCAAACGAACAAGAGAGAAGCACTGACAGCTAGATGCATGCGAGCTCTCCATACGAGCTGGCCGCAATGCGTAAATCACCACTCACGAGTGACCGCAGGTTCAGTAGACTTTGAGAGCGCGCTACGCAACTCCAACTTTTAAAACTAGATAAAATTTCACAGCCTTTATTTATTATTCTATTTACATGAAACTTGCACATTATATGTAGAAAATACGCCTCTATAAACGCATGTCATTATTCTTATCTACGTAGATTTATTGATTTTATAAATAATGATACACCTCATTTTGTTGCATACGTTTTTGGGAAACTTTTATAAAATCTGTATTATTGCACTAAATACATCTAGGAAAATAATGTGACATGCAAATCTTTATTATATAGTAAGGTCATAGCTGAGTGTCTTATAAATGATTTTGGTTCACAATTGTGGGCTGTGAAATTTTTTGAACATGGTTGAAAAATTCGTCTTTTTTTTTGTTTTTTGTTTTTTCTCCGTCTCTATTTAGGCTGAGATGCTGAAACTTGGCCTATGTGCAGCACCTTTCACATGTATCAGGATAATAAATTATGAATACCCTACAACAACTTTATATTTCGGGGGAGATGGCCCCTAAGTTGGAATTCCGTAAGTTACAGAGGGAAGATCTTACCTTGACACCATTATTTTTCCAGGCTGAGACTCAACCTGACAGTATTCCTGGGTACTTCCTAGAGAACGAGTTGCTCTACCGCAGATATAGACCCAGTAAACTGAAGGAGGAGGACGATTGGGCCAACGTCGAACAACTAGTGATTCCTGCCAGCCTGCGGCCCACTATTCTACACCTGGCCCACGGAGCACTCTCCCACTACGGATTTAACAAGACCTACCATGGAATCCGTCAAGACTACTACTGGCCAGGTATGGTAAATAGCGTCAAACAATGTCATACATGTCAGATGGCAGGTAAACCGAACATCTCTATCCCCAGAGCACCACTGACTCCCATACAGGTGCCTGCGGAACCTTTCCACAGACTTATTATAGACTGTGTTGGTCCTTTACCTCGGACCAGTTCAGGTAACGCCTATATCTTAACCATCCTGTGTCCTACCACCAGATTCCCCATAGCAGTTCCAGTAAAGAACATTATGGCTGCTGCGGTTGTGAAACACTTATTGAAGATCTTCACCCAGTATGGATTTCCAAGGGAGGTTCAGAGTGACTGTGGCACCAACTTCACCAGTGATCTCTTCAAGAGGACACTGGAAGAGTTCAACATCAAACAGGTATCGTCCAGGCCCTATCATCCCGCTTCACAGGGTTCTCTTGAGCGTAGTCATCAGACTATTAAAGCACTCCTGAAGAAGTATTTTAATGAAACCTCTAAGGATTGGGATAAGCAAATTGACCTGATAATGTGTATCTTTAGAAGTCTTCCCAATGAGTCTCTAGGAGTATCTCCTTATGAGATGCTCTACGGACGTAAGTGCCGTACTCCTCTCAAAGCTTTCAAAGACTCTCTACGTGATGCCACCTTCAGTGAGCATCAGAATGTGCCCCAGTTTCATCAAAACCTACAACACATTCTAGAGAGGGTCCACAGTTTTGCCCAAGATAATCTATTGAAAGCACAGGAGAGGATGAAGACTCATTACGACCAGACCAGCAAAGTAAGGAAATTTAAACCGGGAGACTTCGTGCTTGCGCACTTCTCGCACTTCTCGCACTTCGTGCGAGAAGTGCGTTCTGGCTATTAGGTACAACATATATATGTATATATATACATATATATATATGTATATATATAAGCCTATACTTGCATAAACCACAAGTGAAGATAAACAATCTTTGGACAACACCCACCAGTGGGACTCGAACCCAGAAAGCACAACTACCTTCCAGTAGCTGGCATAACTAGTATGCTTTAACCCACTACGCCATCAGACCTTACAAAAGAAGTAGATAGTTCGAGATATATATATCTCAAACATCTCTACCTCCCGAAGGCACCAGATGAGTGAGGGGTCAGTCTGCAATTTTCGTCAAGCCACTGTCAATGTGAGAGAACTCGTGTCCAGCTTATAAGCCTATACTTGCATAAACCACAAGTGAAGATAAACAATCTTTGGACAACACCCACCAGTGGGACTCGAACCCAGAAAGCACAACTACCTTCCAGTAGCTGGCATAACTAGTATGCTTTAACCCACTACGCCATCAGACCTTACAAAAGAAGTAGATAGTTCGAGATATATATATCTCAAACATCTCTACCTCCCGAAGGCACCAGATGAGTGAGGGGTCAGTCTGCAATTTTCGTCAAGCCACTGTCAATGTGAGAGAACTCGTGTCCAGCTTATAAGCCTATACTTGCATAAACCACAAGTGAAGATAAACAATCTTTGGACAACACCCACCAGTGGGACTCGAACCCAGAAAGCACAACTACCTTCCAGTAGCTGGCATAACTAGTATGCTTTAACCCACTACGCCATCAGACCTTACAAAAGAAGTAGATAGTTCGAGATATATATATCTCAAACATCTCTACCTCCCGAAGGCACCAGATGAGTGAGGGGTCAGTCTGCAATTTTCGTCAAGCCACTGTCAATGTGAGAGAACTCGTGTCCAGCTTATAAGCCTATACTTGCATAAACCACAAGTGAAGATAAACAATCTTTGGACAACACCCACCAGTGGGACTCGAACCCAGAAAGCACAACTACCTTCCAGTAGCTGGCATAACTAGTATGCTTTAACCCACTACGCCATCAGACCTTACAAAAGAAGTAGATAGTTCGAGATATATATATCTCAAACATCTCTACCTCCCGAAGGCACCAGATGAGTGAGGGGTCAGTCTGCAATTTTCGTCAAGCCACTGTCAATGTGAGAGAACTCGTGTCCAGCTTATAAGCCTATACTTGCATAAACCACAAGTGAAGATAAACAATCTTTGGACAACACCCACCAGTGGGACTCGAACCCAGAAAGCACAACTACCTTCCAGTAGCTGGCATAACTAGTATGCTTTAACCCACTACGCCATCAGACCTTACAAAAGAAGTAGATAGTTCGAGATATATATGTCTCAAACATCTCTACCTCCCGAAGGCACAAGTTGCAGACTGCAGAAGAAAATTGCAGACTGACCCCTCACTCATCTGGTGCCTTCGGGAGGTAGAGATGTTTGAGATATATATATCTCGAACTATCTACTTCTTTTGTAAGGTCTGATGGCGTAGTGGGTTAAAGCATACTAGTTATGCCAGCTACTGGAAGGTAGTTGTGCTTTCTGGGTTCGAGTCCCACTGGTGGGTGTTGTCCAAAGATTGTTTATCTTCACTTGTGGTTTATGCAAGTATAGGCTTATAAGCTGGACACGAGTTCTCTCACATTGACAGTGGCTTGACGAAAATTGCAGACTGACCCCTCACTCATCTGGTGCCTTCGGGAGGTAGAGATGTTTGAGATATATATATCTCGAACTATCTACTTCTTTTGTAAGGTCTGATGGCGTAGTGGGTTAAAGCATACTAGTTATGCCAGCTACTGGAAGGTAGTTGTGCTTTCTGGGTTCGAGTCCCACTGGTGGGTGTTGTCCAAAGATTGTTTATCTTCACTTGTGGTTTATGCAAGTATAGGCTTATAAGCTGGACACGAGTTCTCTCACATTGACAGTGGCTTGACGAAAATTGCAGACTGACCCCTCACTCATCTGGTGCCTTCGGGAGGTAGAGATGTTTGAGATATATATATCTCGAACTATCTACTTCTTTTGTAAGGTCTGATGGCGTAGTGGGTTAAAGCATACTAGTTATGCCAGCTACTGGAAGGTAGTTGTGCTTTCTGGGTTCGAGTCCCACTGGTGGGTGTTGTCCAAAGATTGTTTATCTTCACTTGTGGTTTATGCAAGTATAGGCTTATAAGCTGGACACGAGTTCTCTCACATTGACAGTGGCTTGACGAAAATTGCAGACTGACCCCTCACTCATCTGGTGCCTTCGGGAGGTAGAGATGTTTGAGATATATATATCTCGAACTATCTACTTCTTTTGTAAGGTCTGATGGCGTAGTGGGTTAAAGCATACTAGTTATGCCAGCTACTGGAAGGTAGTTGTGCTTTCTGGGTTCGAGTCCCACTGGTGGGTGTTGTCCAAAGATTGTTTATCTTCACTTGTGGTTTATGCAAGTATAGGCTTATAAGCTGGACACGAGTTCTCTCACATTGACAGTGGCTTGACGAAAATTGCAGACTGACCCCTCACTCATCTGGTGCCTTCGGGAGGTAGAGATGTTTGAGATATATATATCTCGAACTATCTACTTCTTTTGTAAGGTCTGATGGCGTAGTGGGTTAAAGCATACTAGTTATGCCAGCTACTGGAAGGTAGTTGTGCTTTCTGGGTTCGAGTCCCACTGGTGGGTGTTGTCCAAAGATTGTTTATCTTCACTTGTGGTTTATGCAAGTATAGGCTTATAAGCTGGACACGAGTTCTCTCACATTGACAGTGGCTTGACGAAAATTGCAGACTGACCCCTCACTCATCTGGTGCCTTCGGGAGGTAGAGATGTTTGAGATATATATATCTCGAACTATCTACTTCTTTTGTAAGGTCTGATGGCGTAGTGGGTTAAAGCATACTAGTTATGCCAGCTACTGGAAGGTAGTTGTGCTTTCTGGGTTCGAGTCCCACTGGTGGGTGTTGTCCAAAGATTGTTTATCTTCACTTGTGGTTTATGCAAGTATAGGCTTATAAGCTGGACACGAGTTCTCTCACATTGACAGTGGCTTGACGAAAATTGCAGACTGACCCCTCACTCATCTGGTGCCTTCGGGAGGTAGAGATGTTTGAGATATATATATCTCGAACTATCTACTTCTTTTGTAAGGTCTGATGGCGTAGTGGGTTAAAGCATACTAGTTATGCCAGCTACTGGAAGGTAGTTGTGCTTTCTGGGTTCGAGTCCCACTGGTGGGTGTTGTCCAAAGATTGTTTATCTTCACTTGTGGTTTATGCAAGTATAGGCTTATAAGCTGGACACGAGTTCTCTCACATTGACAGTGGCTTGACGAAAATTGCAGACTGACCCCTCACTCATCTGGTGCCTTCGGGAGGTAGAGATGTTTGAGATATATATATCTCGAACTATCTACTTCTTTTGTAAGGTCTGATGGCGTAGTGGGTTAAAGCATACTAGTTATGCCAGCTACTGGAAGGTAGTTGTGCTTTCTGGGTTCGAGTCCCACTGGTGGGTGTTGTCCAAAGATTGTTTATCTTCACTTGTGGTTTATGCAAGTATAGGCTTATAAGCAGGACACGAGTTCTCTCACATTGACAGTGGCTTGACGAAAATTGCAGACTGACCCCTCACTCATCTGGTGCCTTCGGGAGGTAGAGATGTTTGAGATATATATATCTCGAACTATCTACTTCTTTTGTAAGGTCTGATGGCGTAGTGGGTTAAAGCATACTAGTTATGCCAGCTACTGGAAGGTAGTTGTGCTTTCTGGGTTCGAGTCCCACTGGTGGGTGTTGTCCAAAGATTGTTTATCTTCACTTGTGGTTTATGCAAGTATAGGCTTATAAGCTGGACACGAGTTCTCTCACATTGACAGTGGCTTGACGAAAATTGCAGACTGACCCCTCACTCATCTGGTGCCTTCGGGAGGTAGAGATGTTTGAGATATATATATCTCGAACTATCTACTTCTTTTGTAAGGTCTGATGGCGTAGTGGGTTAAAGCATACTAGTTATGCTAGCTACTGGAAGGTAGTTGTGCTTTCTGGGTTCGAGTCCCACTGGTGGGTGTTGTCCAAAGATTGTTTATCTTCACTTGTGGTTTATGCAAGTATAGGCTTATAAGCTGGACACGAGTTCTCTCACATTGACAGTGGCTTGACGAAAATTGCAGACTGACCCCTCACTCATCTGGTGCCTTCGGGAGGTAGAGATGTTTGAGATATATATATCTCGAACTATCTACTTCTTTTGTAAGGTCTGATGGCGTAGTGGGTTAAAGCATACTAGTTATGCCAGCTACTGGAAGGTAGTTGTGCTTTCTGGGTTCGAGTCCCACTGGTGGGTGTTGTCCAAAGATTGTTTATCTTCACTTGTGGTTTATGCAAGTATAGGCTTATAAGCTGGACACGAGTTCTCTCACATTGACAGTGGCTTGACGAAAATTGCAGACTGACCCCTCACTCATCTGGTGCCTTCGGGAGGTAGAGATGTTTGAGATATATATATCTCGAACTATCTACTTCTTTTGTAAGGTCTGATGGCGTAGTGGGTTAAAGCATACTAGTTATGCCAGCTACTGGAAGGTAGTTGTGCTTTCTGGGTTCGAGTCCCACTGGTGGGTGTTGTCCAAAGATTATGTATATATATATATATATATATATATATATATATATATATATATATATATATATATATATATATATATATATATATATGTATGTATATATATATATATATATATATATATATATATATATATATATATATATATATATATATATATATATATGTATATATATATGTCGTACCTAGTAGCCAGAACTCACTTCTCAGCCTACTATGCAAGGCCCGATTTGCCTAATAAGCCAAGTTTTCATGAATTAATGTTTTTTCGTCTACCTAACCTACCTAACCTAACCTAACCTAGCTTTTTTTGGCTACCTAACCTAACCTTACCTATATATATAGGTTAGGTTAGGTTAGGTAGGGTTGGTTAGGTTCGGTCATATATCTACGTTCATTTTAACTCCAATAAAAAAAAATTGACCTCATACATAGTGAAAAGGGTAGCTTTATCATTTCATAAGAAAAAAATTATAGTAAATATATTATTTCAGGAAAACTTGGCTTATTAGGCAAATCGGGCCTTGAATAGTAGGCTGAGAAGTGAGTTCTGGCTACTAGGTACGACATATATATATATATACATATATATATATGTATATATATACATATATATGTTGTACCTAATAGCCAGAACGCACTTCTCAGCCTACTATTCAAGGCCCGATTTGCCTAATAAGCCAAGTTTTCATGAATTAATGTTTTTTCGTCTACCTAACCTACCTAACCTAACCTAACCTAGCTTTTTTTGGCTACCTAACCTAACCTTACCTATAAATATAGGTTAGGTTAGGTTAGGTAGGGTTGGTTAGGTTCGGTCATATATCTACGTTAATTTTAACTCCAATAAAAAAAAATTGACCTCATACGTAATGATATGGGTAGCTTTATCATTTCATAAGAAAAAAAATTGAGAAAATATATTAATTCAGGAAAACTTGGCTTATTAGGCAAATCGGGCCTTGAATAGTTGCCTGAGAAGTGCGTTCTGGCTACTAGGTACGACATATATATATATATATATATATATATATATATATATATATATATATATATATATATATATATATATATATAGACATATGTCGTACCTAGTAGCCAGAACGCACTTCTCAGCCTACTATGCAAGGCCCGATCTGCCTAATAAGCTAAGTTTTCATGAAATAATTGTTTTTCGACTACCTAACCTACCTAACCTAACCTAGCCTAACTTTTTCATCTACCTAACCTAACCTAACCTATAAAGATAGGTTAGGTTAGGTTAGGTAGGGTTGGTTAGGTTCGGTCATATATCTACGTTAATTTTAACTCCAATAAAAAAAAATTTACCTCATACATAATGAAATGGGTAGCTTTATCATATCATAAGAAAAAAATTAGAGGAAATATATTAATTCAGGAAAACTTGGCTTATTAGGCAAATCAGGCCTTGCATAGTAGGCTGAGAAGTGTGTTCTGGCTACTAGGTACAACATATATATATGTATATATATATATATATATATATATATATATATATATATATATATATATATATATATATATATATATATATATATATATTATTAAATATGACCGAAAAAGTAAGATTAATAATTCTAACACGAATTTTCTCAATCTTTCGTACATTTCGTTTCACTGTTGGAGGTAAATCAAAAATCAATTCTCCAAAATTCATTTTTATTTCTAGTCTGACGCGACACGAGCGCGTTTCGTAAAACTTATTACATTTTCAAAGACTTTAGCTCACAAATACACAACTGAATAGAACTTACGCATCTCCGATTTTATATCTACATTTGAGTGAGGTGGAAGGGGTGATGTGGCATTAACACAAGACAGAACAAGATGTGGTATTAATAGGGTATTAATTTCATCAACACAAGACAGAACATGAAACAATGGATATTGAATAGAAGTGTTTGTAGAAAGCCTATTGGTCCATATTTCTTGATGCTTCTATATTGGAGCGGAGTCTTGAGGTGGGTAGAATATAGTTGTGCAATAATTGGCTGTTGATTGCTGGTGTTGACTTCTTGATGTGTAGTGCCTCGTAAACGTCAAGCCGCCTGCTATCGCTGTATCTATCGATGATTTCTGTGTTGTTTACTTGGATTTCTCTGGCGATGGTTTGGTTGTGGGAAGAGATTATATGTTCCTTAATGGAGCCCTGTTGCTTATGCATCGTTAAACGCCTAGAAAGAGATGTTGTTGTCTTGCCTATATACCGGGTTTTTTGGAGCTTACAGTCCCCAAGAGGGCATTTGAAGGCATAGACGACGTTAGTCTCTTTTAAAGCGTTCTGTTTTGTGTCTGGAGAGTTTCTCATGAGTAGGCTGGCCGTTTTTCTGGTTTTATAGTAAATCGTCAGTTGTATCCTCTGATTTTTGTCTGTAGGGATAACGTTTCTATTAACAATATCTTTCAGGACCCTTTCCTCCGTTTTATGAGCTGTGGAAAAGAAGTTCCTGTAAAATAGTCTAATAGGGGGTATAGGTGTTGTGTTAGTTGTCTCTTCAGAGGTTGCATGGCTTTTCACTTTCCTTCTTATGATGTCTTCGACGAAACCATTTGAGAAGCCGTTATTGACTAGGACCTGCCTTACCCTACAGAGTTCTTCGTCGACTTGCTTCCATTCTGAGCTGTGGCTGAGAGCACGGTCGACATATGCGTTAACAACACTCCTCTTGTACCTGTCTGGGCAGTCGCTGTTGGCATTTAGGCACATTCCTATGTTTGTTTCCTTAGTGTAGACTGCAGTGTGGAAACCTGGAAATCATGGAAAAGGGCGGAGGTTTCCACACTGCAGTCTACACTAAGGAAACAAACATAGGAATGTGCCTAAATGCCAACAGCGACTGCCCAGACAGGTACAAGAGGAGTGTTGTTAACGCATATGTCGACCGTGCTCTCAGCCACAGCTCAGAATGGAAGCAAGTCGACGAAGAACTCTGTAGGGTAAGGCAGGTCCTAGTCAATAACGGCTTCTCAAATGGTTTCGTCGAAGACATCATAAGAAGGAAAGTGAAAAGCCATGCAACCTCTGAAGAGACAACTAACACAACACCTATACCCCCTATTAGACTATTTTACAGGAACTTCTTTTCCACAGCTCATAAAACGGAGGAAAGGGTCCTGAAAGATATTGTTAATAGAAACGTTATCCCTACAGACAAAAATCAGAGGATACAACTGACGATTTACTATAAAACCAGAAAAACGGCCAGCCTACTCATGAGAAACTCTCCAGACACAAAACAGAACGCTTTAAAAGAGACTAACGTCGTCTATGCCTTCAAATGCCCTCTTGGGGACTGTAAGCTCCAAAAAAAACAGTATATAGGCAAGACAACAACATCTCTTTCTAGGCGTTTAACGATGCATAAGCAACAGGGCTCCATTAAGGAACATATAATCTCTTCCCACAACCAAACCATCGTCAGAGAAATCCTAGTAAACAACACAGAAATCATCGATAGATACAGCGATAGCAGGCGGCTTGACGTTTGCGAGGCACTACACATCAAGAAGTCAACACCAGCAATCAACAGCCAATTATTGCACAACTATATTCTACCCACCTCAAGACTCCGCTCCAATATAGAAGCATCAAGAAATATGGACCAATAGGCTTTCTACAAACACTTCTATTCAATATCCTTTGTTTCGTGTTCTGTCTTGTGTTGATGAAATTAATACCCTATTAATACTCTTGTTCTGTCTTGTGTTGATGAAATTAATACCCTATTAATACCACATTTTGTTCTGTCTTGTGTTAATGCCACATCACCCCTTCCACCTCACTCAAATGTAGATATAAAATCGGAGATGCGTAAGTTCTATTCAGTTGTGTATTTGTGAACTAAAGTCTTTGAAAATGTAATAAGTTTTACGAAACACGCTCGTGTCGCGTCAGACTAGAAATAAAAATGAATTTTGGAGAATTGATTTTTGATTTACCTCCAACAGTGAAGCGAAATGTACGAAAGATTGAGAAAATTCGTGTTAGAATTATTAATCTTACTTTTTCGGTCATATTTAAATATATATATATATATATATATATATATATATATATATATATATATATTATATATATATATATATATATATATATAACTGAAAACTCACACCCCAGAAGTGACTCGAACCCATACTCCCAGAAGCAACGCAACTGGTATGTACAAGACGCCTTAATCCACTTGACCATCACGACCGGACATAATGAGGTGATAGAATTGGCGGTGGGGTGGTTCAAATAGCCTCGGCTATCACCTCATTATGTCCGGTCGTGATGGTCAAGTGGATTAAGGCGTCTTGTACATACCAGTTGCGTTGCTTCTGGGAGTATGGGTTCGAGTCACTTCTGGGGTGTGAGTTTTCAGTTGCATATTGTCCAGGGGACCATTCTGGCTTGTTCGCATATATATATATATATATATATATATATATATATATATATATATGTCGTACCTAATAGCCAGAACTCACTTCTCAGCCTACTATGCAAGGCCCGATTTGCCTAATAAGCCAAGTTTTCTTGAATTAATGTTTTTTCGTCTACCTAACCTACCTAACCTAACCTAACCTAGTTTTTTTTGGCTACCTAACCTAACATTACCTATAACGATAGGTTAGGTTAGGTTAGGTAGGGTTGGTTAGGTTCGATCGTATATCTACATTAATTTTAAATCCAATAAAAAAAAATTTACCTCATACATAATGAAATGGGTAGCTTTATCATTTCATAAGAAAAAAATTAGAGAAAATATATTAATTCAGGAAAACTTGGCTTATTAGGCAAATCGGGCCTTGCATAGTAGGCTGAGAAGTGAGTTCTGGCTACTAGGTACGACATATATATATATATATATATATATATACCACCTCTGGCTGGAAGAAGGGGGACCCATAGCCTCGGAGGAAACCACACATAACACATTGGAGGGAATGTGGGTCCCCTCCAATACAGTTTCTGTGTGCTTTTCTCCTACCACCCCCTTCCCTTTTTTTTTTCCTTTATTGTGTATTTAAAGGTTACAAAACGTACAAGACAAATGCCTAAAGGTTATGGATCTCTTGAAGCTCCTCCGCTTCTGGACAGGAACCGAGGACGCAGCAAGCATTTCCCCTCTGGATCGCCACACTGAGACGCTGAAATAAAAAACTGGAAGCCCTTGGGTCTCTGGTGACATCAATGAGCTTGGACCCCAATTCCTTGAGAAATCCCAAGGCACTCTTGCCCCAGGGGCCATGCGTCTCAGACGCTATGGGAACAAAGAGGTATTGACCTTCCAGTCGCCTGTACTTGAGTGATTTTGCTGTTTCCCTGTGGTTGGCCGCCCCACCTGCTTGATCAGCTCCCAAGTGTACATAGGTGTCAGCCAGGGTGGATACACATGTGTAGTCCCACACCAACTGTCTACCCTCCTTCCATGAGTATATGGTGATGCCATCAGGGCGAAGTGCTGGGAAATCCGGGTTTTGGACCCCTAGGATGCGAGGTTCTCTCTCCGCTGGGCACCCAGCTGAGACGAGGCTTCTCTTGATGATGTCATTGACCTCGTTGTGTCTTGCATGCCAGCCCTTTGTGCTTCCGCAATGCAACCCATGCAGTCCGTATTGGTCTGCTTCCACCCTGTTGCAAATACACTTGTATTCAGTGTGAATTGGGGCACCAAGGCGGAGGGCCACTGCTACACGAAGGGATTCTGGATCTAGGCGCGTGCCCATTGCAGACATGGGTACTGCCAGGAGGAAGTCTCCTGCATGGGGGGGCACGCACTGCTCTGAGACGGGCTTTCTCCTTGTCTGATGTTGCGACGCTTAGCATGGCATCAGCTACTTTTTCCACTAGAGGGTGGTCCCAGCCGGACTGTTTGTGTTGTTTTGTTGGCTCTATAATGGTTGCTGGGGCTGCAAGAACATTCCACTGATTTGAACATTCAGTGAAAGCAGGATCGTGTATTCCTGCTGAATCTCTCAGGGTTGCAGGTAAAATATCTCTGACGAGGTCGTGCGATGCATGAGAGGAGGAAAGGAAGGCTGGTAGAGCAATTTGGGAGGCTGTGCGGACACCAAGGCCGCCGAGTCTTACAGGAAGGGTTGCTTGCTCCCACTGAGAGTCGTCCAATGGCAGGTTCAGGACTTTCACCAGCATGGACCTCAGAAGGGTGTCATACACATTTAACTTAGGGCTGCTGTAGGATGGAGAACATCTCAGAAAGTAGGTCAACTTAGGGAGAGACAGGCATCTTGTAAGGAGAAAGAGAGCATCATGGGCATCAATCTTGTCAATCCTGTCCTGCATTCTCTTTAGGTCAGTGATTTTTGCAGCCAGGATATATATCACACATTCTGATATTATAACTGAAAGCATAACATTTTTAAATTACTAAAAATAAACAATTATTTTATGATAAGTATACAAGTTGGAAACGTTACACTGGTGGACTCGTCCACCTCCTCACACACACGTAATTATCATAAACACTACTTGTTCAGTTGATACAAGCTCTCTTCCTTAGACAATCGAATATAATACAGTCATACATTCTAATACATCATAAAACATTATTGCCCACCATAGTATGGTAGGCTGCCACCATAGCAGCCCAGCCAACCATCTATATTAGCATAATATTGAATGTTGTATATGAGATACATTATGCAAATCACTCATATTATATGCAAATAATCTCCTACAATCTAAGTGGGTTGATAACAGATATGTTACTAATATAGAACTTGTGAGATCCACTAGATCATAACAATCATGGTGTACTGACTGTGATGGTGGAGAGTTCCCTGGACGCTAACTGGTGACCCTGGTATACAGACTGTGGTGGTGGAGAGTTCCCAGGACGCTAACTGGGGAGCACCCCTTCTGGGTAACCAATGGACGAGTTACCAGGTACAAGGGGGAGGACTTTATGTTACGTGCCTCAAACCCCGATTGTTACGGCCACTATGGACCAGTAATTCCGGGATCTTGTTGGATGAACCTCGTTTATAGTATCCGACCCCAAGTCGGTAGTACGCTTTCAAGAATTTGCTAGGTAGTGCAATAAGAGAAAGGGGGTTGAACAATACACTCAGTTCCCTTCACCAATATATTTACACTTATGCCATTAAAATAAAATAAATAGGTTATTACTACACTTATTTACATTGATGTCACTTTCACACAGGACACCAAAAGCGCTCACATGCAGTGTTCGCGAACCCCCAACGTTTCCACCACTCAGTACCTTGTCTAACCGTACTGGGAAAAACTGATGAGTTCACCTTTCACCTGGGCCAGTCCACTAACACAGTTTCACGAGGTGCCTATACCCCACTATCGCTCTCCTGCCACATGCTGGTAGAGGACTTCAGCCACATGCTGGTTGGGGTTACCAACAACCATATACAGGAGTAGCTAACCCTTGGCAGCAGCCTCTAGCGACCACCTAGCAGCACTTCTCTACAGGCACCTCACTGTCGTCCATTACTCTCCTAAACAAATTCCCGGGGTACGCCGATCTCTTCCAACACTTGTGTAAACAGCAGCTAACACACTGCTTCAGATCGGCGGCGGCTTACTTAGTCATCTTCCAGAACCAAGTCGAGAGTATGTGGACTGCCCAAGGTAAACTGCCATCCTCAGTACCACTGCTTCCACACGTCCCCTCTCTGGACATAAACGTCAATAATTAGACAGACGGTACACTGGGAAAACCATGAGGTAACACTCACTGGAGAGTTGACATTATGCTCTGTAGCACATCAGATGGCGCTGATCGTGCCATGCTATCCACCAGAGGTTGTCCACGTCGACCTCTCTTGCTAACCAGGGCAGGAAACCACAGCCATTTGCCGCTGTCGCGCCAACACCAATAGATGGTGTTGTCTACGTAGCATCCAATATCAGGGGGGGGGGGGGGTTGGAGTGCAGACCCATTGACGGCGCTGGAATTGCCACCCTACACTCCGACGAAGGTGACGAGACCGTAACACCGATCTTATCAGATAGATGGGTCATCCCCACCCACTGATTTCGATCCTTGGTTCACGTATGACTGGGAGGCTGGAACGGGTGTACCATCAGACCTGAGAAAAACAGACAACAACAAATGGCGGAAGCATGGATATTACTCTGGGTTATAGGAAGTTGAATAACCCCCAGAGCAAAGCAAAGTATGCTACCCGAGTCATGCACATTAGTAAATACACACCATGCTTCTACAGGAAATATATGAATTCTACTGATCCTGACTAAGGATGTTAACTAACGTTTTACTGTACAGCTCAAGATCTTGTTTCCATGGGGTGATAAAATTGAACTTGACTACTGATGAGAGTTGGCAGAAGGTCATTCTCTGCCTCTGACTCAGCACTTGAACCGTAAACCAGGTCAGGAATTTGGCTTGCTGAAGGCAGCTCTAGTTCCTCCCCTAGCATGATATGATTTTAAGTTATTAATGTTATTCTCTTATCCTGGTCCTCAAAAATACCTTTAATAACAAAATTGACCGGACTTTCTCTTTCCATTACTCGATAATGGCCCCGCCATCTAGGTGCAAGTTTCCTACTTTGATTGGCAGGAGCCGCGTCATTAACTCTCAAAAGGAGACTCCCCACTTTCAACTCAAGAGGTCGTACCTTCTTGTCATAATGTTGACCATAGCGGTCACGTGCAGTTTTGGAAGCTTTAGCTGCAATTTTCCACGTATTCTTCATCTTATTGAAGACCTCTGAGGGGTATTCCTCCCCATATACAATGTTGTGTCTGTTAAGCAGACCTGATGGGAAATTACGTGAATGACCAGTGAAAAGCGAAAGGGGTTTGGTGTTAATTGACTGATGGATGGCAGTGTTCAAAGGCATCTGGACATAGAACAGGTGTTCGTGCCATGAATTTGCATCGTGCTCTGCAAGAATTGCAAGCATATCTTTAACTGACCGATTTGTCCGTTCTGTCATACTGTTAGCCTGAGGGGTGATAAGCGGTAGTGAATGCTGACGTGTTTCTAAAATCTTACAAACTTTTCAAAAAATATTCCCATTGAATTCCAGACCTCAATCAGAGACTAACACTTTAGGGAGGCTGAATACAGTTACGAACCTATTCAAGAACGCCTTTGCAACCGTACAAGGATCTTCCTGAGGCAATGCAATCAGTGTAGTGTACCTGGACAGATGATCCACCAACACCAACACGTACCGATTGCCTGAGTGACTGTGATGGAGATCAATCAAATCAGCTCAAACCCGATCTAAGGGCTCAAAAATTTCTGGGAATTCCTGCAATGGAGCTTGTACCTTAAGGGTACCTTTTCTCCTTTGGCAGTCAGTGCCTGCATGATTTTACGAATTTAATGACCTTTAACATGCTAACATGCTCGGAAAATATAAGAGGGACTTTGCTTTCATCTGAGTCTTAAAAATGCCCGGATGACCTGCAATCTAAGATGCATGCGCGAGTCTCAAAGCCACCGTTTTTAATGCATCTGGGATAACCAGCTTAAATACTGCTCAATCTTTCTGTCCTTTACATAATACAATATCCCATCTTTTAATTCAAAATCATGTATGGCTAAATTACGTAACTTTGAAGGGTAGTTTCCTCCTATCAAATGTTCAGTGATTTCTTTCCATCTAGGTTCATTCATCATGAATTCTATCATTTTCTCACTAGTGTGACGGTAAAGCGTTGGTGTTCGGCTGTTTCAAAAGCTAGGGGCAGGGCCTCGTTACATTAGAGAGAAAAAAAGAGAAAAGCTGGAACTTACGTCTGTGGTAAGGTAATGGGAAGACACACAAAACACAAGTAAATTTAACAATGAAATTTTAATTACTTTAGAAAAACAAGACATGAATAAAGTTAAGCACATAAAATATAAAGGACAAGTCAACAAACAAAATAATATGAATAATCACTGGCAAATGAAAAGTTACGTTAAGACAAGTGAGTTACAGTGATAGCAAAATAAATATGAATGGAGCTGGAATATTGGCTTCGAGCTGCCACCTCCCTTAGTACACGAAAGCCAAGGCTTAGTCTACCAGCGAGAGATGTCAACTGCAAGGAGCACTGAGATATTCTGACAATACTGGGCCACTGCAGCCCAGACATCAACTTGTGGCGGAGGGCGGAGGGCAGGTGTGACGGGACACCAGCCAATCAGTGACAGGCAGGCAAAGGACAAGCAGTTTGCTGATTTACGGTGGCGGTAGCTAGCAGGTGTCACTGTGTGCTGGGTACGTTTTGCTCTCTGGGCAAAACGTTTGGCGATACTTGCTGGACGTATCTTCTATATTATCTTTTGTTTTTACGTACTATGTAGGGAAGAGCAGGCTCAATCTCTCTTGAAAGAGATTATCGTCACACTAGAAATATTTTCAAAAATAATTTTTCATTAATAGTGGCGATGTTTCTACTCAGAGTATCTGGCACTACATGTGACGGTCCAGGCTCGTAAAGTATCTGGAATGAGTGAGCAGGCAGTTCATTAGACCAATGTAACATGCATCAGCACTTGGTTCTTTTCTTGAAAATATGAGTAAAAGCCCTTTGATCTGTATAAATCAAAAAGTGACGTTGGAATAGATACGTTTCAAAGTATCGGACACTTTCTACTACAGCCAAAGCTTCCCAGTCGATTGCAAAATAGTGGACCTCCGGCCCCTTAACCTTCCTGCTAAAATACGCTACCTGGTGAGAAAGATTATCATTATCGCGCTGCATCAAACACCCACCAATAGCTATGGCACTGGCGTCTGTGTGTACTTCCCACTCCTTATCAAAATCTGGTACTGCCAATACTGGGGTGGTAATGAGTGGACTCTTTAATTTTATATAGGCGGTATCATGCTCTGGAATTTAATATTTTTATTAATCAGATCAGTTAAGGGCGCTGATGTACTGTCAAAACCCTCAATGTGGTGACGGAAATATCTGTCTGCTCCACAAAAAACTGTGAAAATCCCTTGCCGTCTTTGGTGTTGGCATGTCAGCAATGGCCCGACAGGAGTTGGGGTCAGGTCGGATATCGTCTGTGCTCACCTGGAACCCCAGAAACTTGAATTTCTGAGATGCCAGAGTCCCTTTTGCACATTCAATTTAAATCCTGCCTTATATAATAGCGACACCGTCTCAGTCAAAGCTTGTAAGTGTTCATCGGACGTCCTGGAATAGATTACCACATCATCCAGGTATGCTAATGAGTGTCTTCCCATGGCTGGGCTGAGGATATAATTGATTGCCCTCAGAAATGACAAAGGGGCTGTCTTTAATCCAAAGGGCAGAGCATGAATTAATATGAATGTAACCCATCAGAGAAAGCTGTCTTTTCTCTGTCTTTCTTCGCCACTGGTATCACCCAATATGCCAATTTTGCATCCAGAGTGGAAAAATATTTGGCGGACCCAAATTGATCAATTATTTCCGGAATTCGGGGTAAAAGGTAAACATCACCCATAGTAAAGTCATTGACCTTCTGATAGTCCACACAAAACCGATAACTACTATCCGTCTTACACACTACACCACTGGCGACAACCAAGGTGACGTACTAGGCTCTATCACGTTCTGCCTCAAAATTTTATGACACTCCTCTCTGATTACTTCCTTGGCCCATTCCGAAAGCCTCCACTGCCGAGTGTAGCGGGTGGTGTCCTGTTGGAATAACGTGTTCAATTCTTTCCAGAAGGCCAATTTTGTCGTCCTCTGTTGCAAACAGTCTAGGGAATCTACGTAAGATCTCCCTCACAAGTTTCCTATCTGACTGTTGCATATGTTGCAAGTTCAGTGTCTAGATTAACTTATCTATCTCATGTATTTCTATATTTCCCTGTCACGTTCTTGTTCTTTAACTGTTTAACGCCCTCCATTACATTTAATGTAATACATTGTGCAGTGATGGCTGGTCTCTCCTCCTGGCTTTGGTACTGAAAAAAAATCCGTGTTCTTTACAATCATAGTCTGAGACACCCTATCACCTACTCTAACGCGATAGGCTTTATGTGAAATGTCGACGACTGGGATGAGCACACCTTTGTCAAGCACCAAAATTAGATGATGAAGAATTAATAATCTGTCATAACTACCCGCCACCTGAAGGGTGGTACCTGGTGCAATTTGACATCCCACAGATACTTTAATAAACTTTACTGAATGGGGTGGGCACCATTGTTTTGTCAATGCATGCAACCCACATGACTTTTTGTCTATGTTTGGAAGATAATTAAACAGCAATTTGGGGTAATGAATGTTGTACTTCTGATTCCCACAAATGGAAGCGACCACTGGCAGATGATCTACCATTCTAATGGGGTACACTACCTGATCCAACCTCAATCTGTAATTCCTTGCTCCCTCGTGAGCAATCAGAGAGAAGTTAAACCGTCCCAGGAAGTCCATTCCTACCAAAACATCCCAAGTGAATGTAAGATTTTCGACAATAGTGCAATAGTGGATGTAAAAGTGGGTGTCCCACTTCGAAATTAAGTGTACCTTTGTCCAAAATGTTAATTTGTTGGTCATTAACTGCTGTCAAATGTTTCGCACAACGCTTAAGGCATGCATTTCTCAATTTGCTGAAGGCTGAATTTTTTATAAAGGTCGCTTGGTTTTCCGTGTCCACAAACGCCGTCAAACTCTTACCATCGACCTTCACTACAAATGTAGGCTTGCCATCCTGAGCACTGACCTGTCATGGGGTCATCCCTGACCCGTGCACTCGTGCACACATTCCTGAAATGGCCTCGACCATGACAATTCTAACAAATTTCATTACATATTCTACGTCTCCCAGAAGCCCGCTGGCAACATTCTCCAGCAACTTCTTAAGAGGCAACACTAGGAATGGGGGAAGGGGGGAAGGAGGGATGGAAGGGAGGTAAGGAATAGGTGAAGGGTTAATGTAGGAAGTGTGGTGGGTAACAGGAGGAGGGATTGGTTGGAAGAGTTGGGGGAATAGGCGGAAGGTGAGTGTTACGGTATCGACACCATCGTCGGAGTGTGGAGTGGCAATTTCAGCGCCATCTGTGGGTCTGCACTCCAACTCCTTTTGTATTTGGTGCAATTCGGACAACGCCATCTGTTGGTGGTGGCGTGGCAGTGGTGAATGGCTCCGGTTTCCTGCCTCAGTTAGAATGTGAGGTCAATGATGACCTCTGCTGGGTGGCGTAGATCAGCGCCATCTAGGTTGTGGTTACAAGGCCAAATATCAAGTCCCCGGTAAACGAGTGTTATCCCAGAGTTACCCAGTGTACTGTCCATCTGGCTAATGACGTTTTTATGTCCACAGAGGTGACATATGGAGGAGATTGAGCTGAGGAGGGCAGTTTACCTTGGACGGTCCATGAACCCTTAGCTTGGTCCTGTGAGAAGACTAAGTAGCTGCCGTCGATCCGAGCAGTGTGTGTGTGTTAAATGCTGGTATATGTAGTGTGGATGAAGATCAGCGTACCCGGGATTGGCTAATAAGAGTTACGGAAGACAGTGATGTGCTTATTGTGAAGTGCTCTTAGGAAACTTCTAGAGGCTTCTGCCAGGGTGTTAGCCACCACTATATTAGTTAGTCTGGGACCCCTGTCAGCGTATTGCTGAAGCCCTCTGCCAGTGAGTAACTGGAGAGCAAAGGTGGGGTATAGGCACATCGTGATACTGTGTGGGTGGACTGGCCCATGCAGGAGGTGAACTTGCCAGTGTTTGTCAGTGGACAACGTGTACCTGGAATGTAGGCTCACTTGGACTTGATGAACACTGTCGTTGTGGTGTGCCCTGAGTGAAAGAGGCAATTGAACATAAGTGTAGCAATAATCTATTAAAAATATATATATATAATGGTGAAGGTGTGAATATATTGGTGAAGGGAATTGTGCCTTGCTTATGCCCTCCGCCCCCTTATTTATGTATTGCACTACTGCTTGCTGCAGCCAGTTTCTTGAAAGCTTACTACCTATTTGTGGTCGGATACAGAGAGAGAGGTTATAATATCAAGAACCCGTTTACTGGCCCATAGTGGCCGTAACAGTGAGTGAAGGCCGGGTGGGGTGTAAGCGGGACGAAGACCAGGAGAGGGTTGGAAGGTGTGTCCTGGGAGGGGTTGCTGGGGTGGGTTGTAACCAGGGGGAGGTTGAGGGATAGGAATTATTGACTGAGGGGTTGTGAGGTTGGGTGTTGTAATCAAGGAAGGTTAGGGGTTGTAGACAGAGGGGGTTTTGAGATTGGGGGTTGTACGCAGGGAAGCCTTGAGGTTGGGGGTTGTAGACAGGAGGGTTGTCTGGTTGGGGGTTGTAGACAGAGTGATTGTTTGGTTGGGGGTTGTAGACATGGGGATTGTGAGGTTGGGGGTTGTAGACAGTGAGGTTGAGGGTTGTAGACAGAATGATTGTTTGGTTGGGGGTTGTAGACATGGGAATTGTGAGGTTGGAGGTTGTAGACAGTGAGGTTGAGGGTTGTAAACATGGGGGTTGTGAGGTTGGGGAGTTGTAGACATGGAGGTTGTGAGGTTGGGGGTTGTAGACCGGGGGTTGTGAGGTTAGGGGTTGTAGACCAGTTGGTTGGGAGATTGGGGGTTGTAGACCAGTTGGTTGTGAGGTTGGGGGTTGTTGACCGGGGATTGTGAGGTTGGGGGTTGTAGACAGGGAGGTTGGGGGTTGTAGACCTGGGGATGTGAGGTTGGGGGTTGTAGACCTGGGGATGTGAGGTGGGGGTTGTAGACCGGGGGTTGTGAGGTTGGGGGTTGTAGACAGGAGGGTTGTCTGGTTGGGGGTTGTATACAGGGTGATTGTTAGGTTGGAGATTGTAAACATGGGGAGTTTGAGGTTGGGGGTTGTAGACATGGAGGTTGTGAGCTTGGGGGTTGTAGACTGGGGTTGTGAGGTTGGGGGTTGTAGACTGGGGGTTGTGAGGTTGGGGGTTGTAGACAGGGAGGTTGTGAGGTTGGGGGTTGTAGACTGGGGGTTGTGAGGTTGGGGGTTGTAGACAGGGAGGTTGTGAGCTTGGGGGTTGTAGACTGGGGGTTGTGAGGTTGGGGGGTTGTAGACAGGGAGGTTGTGAGCTTGGGGGTTGTAGACAGGGACGTTGTGAGGTTGGGAGTTTTAGGCATGGGGGTTGTGAGGTTGGGGGTTGTAGATCAGGGCTTGTGTGGCTGGGGTTGTAGACAGGGAAGGTTTGAGGTTAGGGGTTGTAGAACAGGGGTTGTGAGGTTGGGGATGTTGACAGGGAAGGTTGGGGTTGGGGGTTGTAGACAGGAGTGTTACGGCCCTCTCGGGTCGCAACCGGGTTCTTTCTCTGATGTAAGTAGAGTTTGGGTATCCGGCCCCAAGCTAGTAGTGGCTTTCAAGGGGTGAGCTCCGTAACGCAAGTAAATTAAAGGGGAAGGGAGACAAAGGCAAAAACTTAATAATATAATTATCACCGTCACCATAAATAATATATAGATTATCACACGGGGGAGGAATAAACACTATTATGTACAACGTAGTCTTCCTCTGAAGACTCTGGACGTTCACGGTGCTCAACGATGCTAAGCTCTTGGTCTTCTTGTGGCCTCACGATGAATCCTTCGATTCTCTTGAGTCTACCCTGGCCACAGGCCAGCCAAATCCCAATTCCACTGGGGGCACCGTCGTGGAGGCCGTCAACCACAAATCCAGCCTGTAGCTGGCAGGTTCCAATCAGCAACGCTGCGTAGGCCACTCCACGACCGATACTAGGGTTGCGAGCCCTAGTCAAGAGCCTCGTGTGATCCCACAGATCACTCTCCTCACCACAACACCCCAGTGGTTAAGCGTCTTCACCAGTCAGCCCCGGGTACGACAATCCCTCAACTGCCACGTCACAGGCAGGCTAACACCACAGTGTTCATCCGGGGGGTGACTCACAGCTGCTGCAGCAAACACGTGGAGACTCTTCGACTGCCTTGGGTAGACTGATCCAACTTCCATTACAGCAGTCCCAGGTCGACTCTGTAATCAGACACGTCATCAGTAATAGGGACACTCTAGGGCACCTCACTTACAGGCTTAGACACAAACGCCCGACGTATCCACTCCATAGATGGCGTTGCTGTCTAAGCTCCACCTCACCAGAGGTCAGCAGCGGCTGTGTTATGAGCTGATCAGGATGGGAAACTAGCCCTTGTGGCCAGTATATCTCGTCCTCACTAGGTGGCGTCGTCCATTTGGAGGGGGTTTCGGGAGCTGACCCACAGATGGCGCGGTCGTCACTGCTCCGTGCTCGGACGCTGGGCTCGGGTCCGTAACACCTCCCCACCAAAAAGAATTTGGTTTGGGGTTCTATAAAGAAAAACACAAACCAAATTAGTATGTGGATACAACTCCACACGGACTCACGTACACTATAAACTGGAGTGATGAGGCTGTCTTGTCCACAGAACTGTCCTAAGGAGAAACCCTGGCACAAAGGAAACTTGAAGATGGAAGACAATGACCTGCCTGACCTAATTTTCCACACCTCCACTGCGACGTCAATCAGGGGCATATTCTCACGTGTCCTGAGTAAGGATTGGTATAAGCACGACCTGGGGCGACTCGACACTTCCCTGTGTCGTGGCACCGATGATGGCTGGTCACAGACGGCATTTCTGGTGCCGGTCCGGTAGTCCTTCAGGGAGACGGGAACCTGGAATACAGCGGTCTGATAATTTAGAGTGACAGCGATAGTTAAATCAGTACTTACAGCATACTCCTCTACCAGGCCCACACCTAGTCCCAACAGGGCTGCTCGTACATCGAGGATGGCATTCGCTCTGCCACCGTCAGGTCGACCAACGTTCCGTATAACGCTGCATTTAGGCTCAGCTATCACGCGGGGGTGTCAACCTGTCGGAAACAGTCACTCATAATAGCATATCTCGTACCTCCTGTATCTACCATCACCTTCCAGGTCCCTCCTTTGACTGCAACATTCACAGTGCACGTCTCTAATACCTGGGATCTCTTCACGATGTTCAAGGGAGCCATCATCTGTCGGGTCGTACACTGGTCCTTACTGAGAACACACACGAGAAGAAAACAAAACACCGCTAAGAAACATTTGGTTAACTTAGGGACAAGTTTCATGAGCTTGTCATGTCCATAGCCGGCTATATCCACTAGCCTAGTTTGGACCGAAGAGGGCACTAGAACCTTTGTACATACTTCACATACCTCCGACGTCAGGGGAATCTCTGGCTGGTTCAATGAACGCTGTACCTTGCCATACCGCAAGTACTCATCCGCCTTCACTCCAGACTCTTTGGTATCCGTGGGTGTTTGTACACGAGGCCTCTCTTCTTGCTCATTCGCTTCTGACATCGTAACCGCATGTTCCTCGTCGGGAGAAGAATCAGGAGACTCTGCTAGAATACTGTCAATCTGTAGGCGAGAGGAAGGATTAAACATGTTATCTATTTCCAGGTCTGTCTGTACCTGGATATTACCACTGCCTGCTGTTACCTCAGACCTTGCTGTTCCGGCTGACTCGTCCGCAACCTTGGGATGATTGTTGCTCCAATCTGTCACCAAGTCGTTGGCTAGTACCACGTCAATCCCAGCTATAGGGAGGGTATCGACTACTGCCAATGCACATGTGCCGCTGAAGTAAGGCGAGTCGAGATATACCGGCACTAAGGGGGCAATGTACTGCGTCCTAGGAAACCCAACCAGGACAACCTTTTGTCTCCCATCCACACTCACTCCCTCGGGTAACGAGCTACCCACGATCAGGGACTGGGCTGCTCCACTATCTCTGAGCACTACAACTGATCTACCAGTGTGATCACTCGTTACGTACCCGCTTGAAGTGTGAGGGGCGAACAAACTTGGTCCTTCCTGCATAGTCGTAGACTGGCTTCCTGCTGGTGGTGTCACACAGCTCATCAACATCACCTCCATACGAGCGCCGTTACCTCTTCTGCCTCGGCACATAGCAGCTACATGCCCTTTCTGCCCACAAGTCCAGCACACCATATTCCTCCTCGGACTCCGGTGTTTCGGACTGTTAGGACTAGTCCTTCGAGGGCTACTTGGGGGCGTCTTCTCAGCGCTTCGTGGGACGGGTCTCTCCTCTTCCTGATGAGGTTTGTCAAACCGGCGGGGGTAATCCCTCGGGACGTACTTAGCAGAAGGCCTATGCGTTAGGATGTATTCCTCAGCCATTGTGGCTGCCGCACTCAAGGTCTCTACCTGCTGTTCCTCTAGGTACGTCTTCAGATCTCCAGACAGACAGTCTTTGAAGTCCTCTAACAGTATGAGCTGCTCGAGGTCTCCTTTGGTCTCCACCTTCCGAGAGGTACACCATTCTTGGAAAAGTCGCTCCTTGATTGTGGCGAATTCGGTGAAAGTGTGCTCCGAGGTCTTCTTCAGGTTTCTGAACTTCTGCCTGTAAGCCTCAGGTACCAATTGGTAAGCCATGAGCACCACCTTCTTCACCTTGTCATAATCGCCAGAGTCATCAAGGGACAACGTGGAGTAGGCGATTTGGGCCTTCCCAGTCAAGACAGACTGTATCATGATGGCCCAATTCTCCTTTGGCCACTCCAAAGAGGCTGCGACTTTCTCGAAGGCCGCGAAGAACTTCGAAACTTCCTTCTCGTTGAACTTCGGGACCATTTTTATGTTCCTCACCGGATCGAAAAGACTTGTGTCCATCGTTTGCCTCCGACCACCGCCTAACCGCAATACTTCTAGCTCATGTTGTCTCTCTCTCTCTTTTTCCTCTCTCTCTCTCTCTCGCTCTTCTCTCTCTCTTTCTCGTTCTTCTCTTTCTCGTTTCTCTTCTCGTTCTCGCTCTTCTCTTTCTCTTTCTCGTTCTTCTCTTTCTCGTTTCTCTTCTCTTTCTCGCTCTTCTCTTGCTCGTTTCTCTTCTCTTTGTCGCTCTTCTCTTCTTTCTTCTCTTTCTAATTCTAAACGCCTCATCGCCAATTTTTTTTCTTTTAATTCTCGTTCTATTTCTAACTTCTTCCATTCTATCTCACGATTTATTTCCAAGGCACACATTTTGACTGTAAGGAAACTTATATTTAGCTCATCTACATCACTGTCAATGTCACTGCCTTTATCTTCCTTTCCAGTGGAAGCTACTTCCTCACTTTCTTTTGTACCTTGTGCCTCACTTTCCTGTTTCTCATCGGCCTTCAAATGCCGGTGAACCTTGGACAAGATCTCCACACAGGAATCACTGGCACGTATCTTGATCTCCAGGTAGGCACTCACCAGTACCTGTTCCTGTTTCCCCAGATATTTTAATCTGGCAAGACAGTCCTCCCTGTTCAGAAAAGCCTGAACATCGTCCAGATCGTCGATGGTAGATTTTTCTGCCATTGTCACTGAGATGGAACACTAGCACTTAACACACCGCTTCACTTTAGCACTTAATGCACCGAGCACTGTTCTACGTCAATATTGCACTTTACCGCACCAAACACTGCACTTGCCAATATTGCACGTAATTACTCCGGGCACTGCACTACACAATATTGCACTTAATCACAGCGAGCATTTCGCTCTACAATATTGCACTGAATCACTCCGAGCACCGCACTACACAATATTGCACTTAATCACAGCGAGCACCACACTGCACAATATTGCACTTAGTCACTCCGAGCACCGCACAGGACGTATAACGTCCTAATAGTCACACACAGGGGGAATTATTTACAGGGATTGCGCCACTTCACCACCCCTGTCAAACCTTCTTGACAAGGGGTCGGATCCCGCTGGGGATGCCAATTATGTTACGGCCCTCTCGGGTCGCAGCCGGGTTCTTTCTCTGATGTAAGTAGAGTTTGGGTATCCGGCCCCAAGCTAGTAGTGGCTTTCAAGGGGTGAGCTCCGTAACGTAAGTAAATTAAAAGGGAAGGGAGACAAAGGCAAAAACTTAATAATATAATTATCACCGTCACCATAAATAATATATAGATTATCACACGGGGGAGGAATAAACACTATTATGTACAACGTAGTCTTCCTCTGAAGACTCTGGACGTTCACGGGGCTCAACGTTGCTAAGCTCTTGGTCTTCTTGTGACCTCACTATGAATCCTTCGATTCTCTTGAGTCTACCCTGGCCACAGGCCAGCCAAATCACAGTTCCACTGGGGGCACCGTCGTGGAGGCCGTCAACCACAAATCCAGCCTGTAGCTGGCAGGTTCCAATCAGCAACGCTGCGTAGGCCACTCCACGACCGATACTAGGGTTGCGAGCCCTAGTCAAGAGCCTCGTGTGATCCCACAGATCACTCTCCTCACCACAACACCCCAGTGGTTAAGCGTCTTCACCAGTCAGCCCCGGGTACGACAATCCCTCAACTGCCACGTCACAGGCAGGCTAACACCACAGTGTTCATCCGGGGGGTGACTCACAGCTGCTGCAGCAAACACGTGGAGACTCTTCGACTGCCTTGGGTAGACTGATCCAACTTCCATTACAGCAGTCCCAGGTCGACTCTGTAATCAGACACGTCATCAGTAATAGAGACACTCTAGGGCACTGTTACGAACCCAGATCCAGCGTCCGAGCACGGAGCAGTAACGACCACGCCATCTGTGGGTTAGCTCCCGAAACCCCCGCCAAATGGACGACGACACCTGGTGAGGACAAGGTGTACCAGCCACAAGGGCCAGTTTCCAGTCCTGTGCAGCTCACAACACAGCCGCTCCTGACCTCTGGTGAGGTGGTGCTCCGACGACAGCGCCATCTATGGACTGGATACGTCAGGTGTTTGTGCCCGAGCCCGTAAGTGAGGTGTTTTAGTGTCCCAGTTATTGATGACGTGTCTGCTTACAGAGCCGACCTGGGACTGCTGTGATGGAAGTGGAGTCAGTCTACCCGAGGCAGCCAGTCTCCATACCTTGAACGTTGCTGCAGCTGTTGTGAAGTCGTCCCCCCGGAAGAACACTGTGGTGTGTTAGCCTGCCAGTGGAGTGGCAGTAAGAGGATTTACCCGGGACCGACTGTTGGAGACAATCATCCACTGGGGTATTGAGGACAGGAGGGTGATTTGTGATATCACACGAGACTCCTGTCTAGGGCGTACCCCTTATATCGTTCGTGGAGTGGCCGTACCAGCCTTGGTGGCTCAGAACCTGCCAGCAGACCAGCTGGACGTGTGGTTGACGGCCTCCACGACGGTGCCCCCAGTGGACCTGTGTTTTGGCTGACCTGTGGCCAGGGTAGGCTCAACTTCTTTGGATATTTCGTTGTGTGGCCACGAAGAAGCACCAAGGACTCAGCACCGAGAGTTGTGGCACCAGCGTCTTCAGCAGAAGACAACGATTATGGATTAATCCCCTTGTATAGTGTTAATACCCCCCCCCTTGTGTAACCGTTTTATATATTATTTATTGGTGACGGACATTATATTATATTAAGTTTTTACCTTTATTTCCCTTCCCCTTTAAGTTACTTGCGTCACGGATCGCATCCCTTGAAAGCCACTGCTGGCTTGGGGTCGGATATAACTTCCTCTAACAACATCAGAGTAAGAACCCCGTTGTGTCCCGAGAGGGCCGTAACAGGCACCTCACTTACAGGCTTAGACACAAACGCCCGACGTATCCACTCCATAGATGGCGTTGCTGTCTAAGCTCCATCTCACCAGAGGTCAGCAGCGGCTGTGTTATGAGCTGATCAGGACGGGAAACTAGCCCTTGTGGCCAGTATATCTCGTCCTCACTAGGTGGCGTCGTCCATTTGGAGGGGGTTTCGGGAGCTGACCCACAGATGGCGCGGTCGTCACTGCTCCATGCTCGGACGCTGGGCTCGGGTCCGTAACAAGGAGGGTTGTGAGGTTGGGGGTTGTAGACAGCAGGGTTGTGAGGTTGGGGGTTGTAGACAGGGAGGTTGTGAGGTTGGGGGTTGTAGACAGGAGGGTTGTGAGGTTGGGGGTTGTAGACAGGAGGGTTGTGAGGTTGGGGGTTGTAGACAAGAGGGTTGTGAGGTTGGGGTTGTAGACAGGGAGGTTGGAGGTTGTAGACAGGAGGGTTTAGAGGTTGGGGGTTGTAGACAGGGAGGTTGGGGGTTATAGACAGGAGGGTTGTGAGGTTGGGGGTTGTAGACAGGAGGGTTGTGAGGTTGGAGGTTGTAGACAGGAGGGTTGTGAGGTTGGAGGTTGTAGACAGGAGGGTTGTGAGGTTGGGGGTTGTAGACAGGGAAGGGTGCTTGGGTAAGGAGGGGGTTTGTAGAACAGGGGTTGTGAGGTTAGGGATGTTGACAGGGAAGGTTGGGGTTGGGGGTTGTAGACAGGAGGGTTGTGAGGTTGGGGGTTGTAGACAGGAGGGTTGGGGGTTGTAGACAGGGAGGTTGTGAGGTTGGGGGTTGTAGACAGGAGGGTTGTGAGGTTGGGGGTTGTAGACAGGGAGGTTGTGAGGTTGGGGGTTGTAGACAGGGAGGTTTTGAGGTTGGGGGTTGTAGACAGGAAGGTTATGAGGTTGGAGGTTGTAGACAGGAGGGTTTTGAGGTTGGGGGTTGTAGACAGGGAGGTTGTGAGGTTGGGGGTTGTAGACAGGAGGGTTGTGAGGTTGGGGGTTGTAGACAGGAGGGCTGTGAGGTTGGGGGTTGTAGACAGGAGGGTTGTGAGGTTGGGGGTTGTAGACAGGAGGGTTGTGAGGTTGGGGGTTGTAGACAGGAGGGTTGTGAGGTTGGAGGTTGTAGACAGGAGGGTTGTGAGGTTGTAGACAGGAGGGTTGTTTAGGTTGGGGGTTGTAGACAGGAGGGTTGTGAGGTTGGGGGTTGTAGACAGGAGGGTTGTGAGGTTGGGGGTTGTAGACAGGAGGGTTGTGAGGTTGGGGGTTGTAGACAGGAGGGTTGTGAGATTGGGGGTTGTAGACAGGGAGTTTTTGAGGTTGGGGGTTGTAGACAGGAAGGTTATGAGGTTGTAGACAGGAGGGCTTTGAGGTTGGGGGTTGTAGACAGGGAGGTTGTGAGGTTGGGGGTTGTAGACAGGAGGGTTGTGAGGTTGGGGGTTGTAGACAGGGAGATTGTGAGGTTGGGGGTTGTAGACAGGAGGGTTGTGAGGTTGGGGGTTGTAGACAGGAGGGTTGTGAGGTTGGAGGTTGTAGACAGGAGGGTTGTGAGGTTGGTGGTTGTAGACAGGAGGGTTGTGAGATTGGGGGTTGTAGACAGGAGGGTTGTGAGGTTGGGGGTTGTAGACAGGGAGGTTGTGAGGTTGGGGGTTGTAGACAGGAGGGCTGTGAGGTTGGGGGTTGTAGACAGGGAGGTTGTGAGGTTGGGGGTTGTAGACAGGAGGGTTGTGAGGTTGGGGGTTGTAGACAAGATGGTTGTGAGGTTGGGGGTTGTAGACAGGAGGGTTGGGGGTTGTAGACAGGGAGGTTGTGAGGTTGGGGGTTGTAGACAGGAGGGTTGTGAGGTTGGGGGTTGTAGACAGGGAGGTTGTGAGGTTGGGGGTTGTAGACAGGGTGGTTTTGAGGTTGGGGGTTGTAGACAGGAAGGTTATGAGGTTGGAGGTTGTAGACAGGAGGGTTTTGAGGTTGGGGGTTGTAGACAGGGAGGTTGTGAGGTTGGGGGTTGTAGACAGGAGGGTTGTGAGGTTGGGGGTTGTAGACAGGGAGGTTGTGAGGTTGGGGGTTGTAGACAGGAGGGCTGTGAGGTTGGGGGTTGTAGACAGGAGGGTTGTGAGGTTGGGGGTTGTAGACAGGAGGGTTGTGAGGTTGGGGGTTGTAGACAGGAGGGTTGTGAGGTTGGAGGTTGTAGACAGGAGGGTTGTGAGGTTGTAGACAGGAGGGTTGTGAGGTTGGGGGTTGTAGACAGGAGGGTTGTGAGGTTGTGGGTTGTAGACAGGAGGGTTGTGAGGTTGGGGGTTGTAGACAGGAGGGTTGTGAGGTTGGGGGTTGTAGACAGGAGGGTTGTGAGGTTGGGGGTTGTAGACAGGAGGGTTGTGAGATTGGGGGTTGTAGACAGGGAGTTTTTGAGGTTGGGGGTTGTAGACAGGAAGGTTATGAGGTTGTAGACAGGAGGGCTTTGAGGTTGGGGGTTGTAGACAGGGAGGTTGTGAGGTTGGGGGTTGTAGACAGGAGGGTTGTGAGGTTGGGGGTTGTAGACAGGGAGATTGTGAGGTTGGGGGTTGTAGACAGGAGGGTTGTGAGGTTGGGGGTTGTAGACAGGAGGGTTGTGAGGTTGGGGGTTGTAGACAGGAGGGTTGTGAGGTTGGGGGTTGTAGACAGGAGGGTTGTGAGGTTGGGGGTTGTAGACAGGAGGGTTGTGAGGTTGGAGGTTGTAGACAGGAGGGTTGTGAGGTTGGGGGTTGTAGACAGGAGGGTTGTGAGGTTGGAGGTTGTAGACAGGAGGGTTGTGAGGTTGGTGGTTGTAGACAGGAGGGTTGTGAGATTGGGGGTTGTAGACAGGAGGGTTGTGAGGTTGGGGGTTGTAGACAGGGAGGTTGTGAGGTTGGGGGTTGTAGACAGGAGGGCTGTGAGGTTGGGGGTTGTAGACAGGAGGGTTGTGAGGTTGGGGGTTGTAGACAGGAGGGTTGTGAGGTTGGGGGTTGTAGACAGGAGGGTTGTGAGGTTGGAGGTTGTAGACAGGAGGGTTGTGAGGTTGTAGACAGGAGGGTTGTGAGGTTGGGGTTGTAGACAGGAGGGTTGTGAGGTTGGGGGTTGTAGACAGGAGGGTTGTGAGGTTGGGGGTTGTAGACAGGAGGGTTGTGAGATTGGGGGTTGTAGACAGGGAGTTTTTGAGGTTGGGGGTTGTAGACAGGAAGGTTATGAGGTTGTAGACAGGAGGGCTTTGAGGTTGGGGGTTGTAGACAGGGAGGTTGTGAGGTTGGGGGTTGTTGACAGGAGGGTTGTGAGGTTGGGGGTTGTAGACAGGGAGTTTGTGAGGTTGGGGGTTGTAGACAGGAGGGTTGTGAGGTTGGGGGTTGTAGACAGGAGGGTTGTGAGGTTGGGGGTTGTAGACAGGAGGGTTGTGAGGTTGGGGGTTGTAGACAGGAGGGTTGTGAGGTTGGGGGTTGTAGACAGGAGGGTTGTGAGGTTGGGGGTTGTAGACAGGAGGGTTGTGAGGTTGGAGGTTGTAGACAGGAGGGTTGTGAGGTTGGTGGTTGTAGACAGGAGGGTTGTGAGGTTGGGGGTTGTAGACAGGAGGGTTGTGAGGTTGGGGGTTGTAGACAGGAGGGTTGTGAGGTTGGGGGTTGTAGACAGGAGGGTTGTGAGGTTGGGGGTTGTAGACAAGGAGGTTGTGAGGTTGGGGGTTGTAGACAGGAGGGTTGTGAGGTTGGGGGTTGTAGACAGGAGGGTTGTGAGGTTGGGGGTTGTAGACAGGGAGGTTGTGAGGTTGGGGGTTGTAGACAGGGAGGTTGTGAGGTTGGGGGTTGTAGACAGGGAGGTTGTGAGGTTGGGGGTTGTAGACAGGGAGGTTGTGAGGTTGGGGGTTGTAGACAGGGAAGGGTGCTTGGGTAAGGAGGGGGTTTGTGTGTGAGAGATGTGCCTGTGTGCATTATCCATTCATGGAGGAAAAACATTTCCCGAAACGTGTAACTTTAAAACTCTTTGTCGGATCTAAGTGAAAAATTGACACATCTTACATTTCCATAAATGATCACTAGTGAAAAATCGAAACGTTTCTTAACTCAGTCCTTGGAATAATTCTCTGTGTGTCTAGACCGAACTCCAATTCATTGCCACCTATTTTAATCGACTTACACAGCCCCACTGATAAATCACAAGTGACTTCGCCGTTGACAAGGCGACGACAGTTGCCGGCGGCAGAATCTTGCTAAGCTCAACCAATGAATGGAATTCTTGAGTCTCGTATTCCTCGTCTACAATTCGTAATAACTGCGCGGACAGATAGAACATGTTCACGCCACTCACTACCATTTATCACCGTGAAACAAAATCACTGTATATGAAGTTTGAATAAAACTCCGTGGACAAATATACAAAAAAAAAGATTATGTTAATTTATTAAATGCCCGAAAATATTAGTTAAAATAAAATGATCTTGATATAATGTAATTATTTACTATACTTATTTGACAATCGATATTGATTGATATCGTGATCAAAAAGAATTAAAGTAAGAGTGCTTTGCCTCTTAAACACAAGTCCAATATAATCCGGAAAATATAATATATAATTACTGAACACCTGAATAAAATACTCCAGACTTGTACAAGTATTGTTTACGAAGGAACTACACTGAGTTTAATGTCAACAATTTATCTTGAAACTTTCTTTTATATATCATATACAAATAATATTTGAAGTCTTCCAGTTCAGCGCATATTTAATTAACCACTTTACGTTAACAAAATTGTTCAAATTTTCTGCAGTTCTTAGACGCACTTTGATTGAAGACGTTACCATGATAATTGTAATTGAATACTGGCGCGATGTTTAAATCTTCAACAATTATTTAATCTGAACGCCCGGCGCTAAGAAATAATTATAACTATTTATCAGGAAAATATTAATGTTAAATTAATTCTTTACGTTAACTGATTGAGCTTGATGTTTACATAATATACACTTGTTTACTGATAGCTGGTTTGTAGATTACTGAGAATCTTTGACTGATAACTACACACTGTTCCTAGCCACATAACAGAGTTGTGCTGATTCTTAATTAAAATCAGTAATTATTCTTCCCAAATTTTAATTAAAATACTGTCGCGTAGGTGACAATGCTGGGACTAATAAAATGACTAGCTAGATGCTTGGACATATGGTTAAGTTTACAAAAGTAAAGATCACTGCCCCTACTAGGCGATGAGAAAAAAGCTAGAAAAAATCAGTCTCAACGCTAAATTCGCTTAAACGACCAAAAATCGACTTTATATTGTGACGGTAACGCGTTGGTGTTCGGCTGTTTAAGGCTAGGGGTATGGCCTCGTCACATAGTTATAAAAAAAAATAGAAAAAACTGGAACTTCGTCTGTGGTAAGGTAAGGAGAAGACACACAAAACACAAGTAAACTTTAACAATGAAATTTTAATTACGTTAATTAAATCAAAACATGAATAAAATGCACAAACAAATTCTTATAATAAAATCAATCAATCAAAATAATAAGAATAATTAGATGACACAATGAAAAGTTACGTTAAGACAAAATAACAAGAAGTGCAATATACAAGTAAATGGGAGGTGCTGGAATATTGGCTTTAAGCCACCACTTCTCTCAGTACACGCTAGCGTCTAGCTGGGAGGAGTGGTGACAACGAGAGCACTGAACATTCTGAGGTATGAGGGTGGGGCGACCCCAGACATCAAGTAGTATGGGGGGGCGAGTGCAGGTGCAGCCAGACCGGCGACCAATCAGCGGAGCCGGTAGCGATCAACATGTAGTTTGGTGGTTTGAGTCCGAACAGGTGGCTGGCTGCATATGTTTTGCTCACCCTGGCAAGCCTTGCTGGTGTTGTTGTTGTTGTTGGACATGTCTTCCATAGTCGTTTTATATAATTTCAACGACGTGTTTGTGGAGGGAAGAGCAGGCTCAATCTCTTGAAGGAGATTATTGTCACAACTCTCCCCCGAAGCCTGCGGTTCTGGAAGAAGTACGTCGTTATGTGGTGGAGTAATGGATGGAGTCGCTTCTACTTCATAAACTCTGGAGAGATCATGGGCTAAGATGTTGTCAGACTCTTGGTATAGCGTGTCTCCAGGTTGAATTTCTGCAGTTAGCAAGCCCATAGTAGAAGACGTTGAGATGAGAAGGGGGCGTGCTGCAGGAGGTGTAGGGTGGTGTGGTCCGTATTGATGGTGGACCGAGCACTTTTCAGGTGTGAAGTGAAGTGCTGAAGCTTCAGGATGAGGAAGAGTAGTTCCTTGCCAATTGTTCCGTCGTTCCTTGTAGCAGTAGTCGCTGACAGGTGTATTCTTCTCGCCTCGTTGCTGCATCACGACACCACCATCGTCGGTACCATTGGCGTCGACATGGAGGATGAAGGGCTTATCTGACGAGGTGAGAGTGGAATTAGAAGAGGGCAAAGGAGCACGATTATTATCCTGAAAGCATTTGGGAAGATCATTAAGGATTTCGGAATTAGAAAGCGCTGACTCCTTGTCAGTGCTTTCGGGAGGAGAAGCTGGGAAGGTCTCACTGTGGATGTAGGGTTCTGTGAATGTGGAATAGTTAGTCAAGACAGTGGGAGGAGTACCATTATATTGCTTCAGGAGGTTGACGTGGCACAGCTGGGTCTTCCGCCGCCTATCTGGAGTCTCTATGACGTAAGTGTTGTTGCCTCTGCACTCTTTGACGCAGTAGGGTCCTGAAAATCTGTTTTGTAAAGGTGAACCTGGGATAGGGAAATAGGCAAGGACGAAGTCTCCCGGCTTGAATTTTCTTACTTTGCTGGTCTGGTCGTAATGAGTCTTCATTCTCACCTGGGCTTTCAATAGATTATCATGGGCAAAGCGGTGGACTCTCTCTAGAATGTGTTGAAGGTTTTGAAGAAACTGGGGCACATTCTGATGCTCACTGAAGGTGGCATCTCTGAGAGAGTCTTTGAAAGCCTTAAGGGGAGTACGGCACTTACGGCCGTAGAGCATCTCATAAGGAGATACTCCTAGGGACTCATTGGGGAGACTTCTGAAAATACACATTATTAGGTCAATCTGCTTATCCCAATCCTTTGAGGTTTCACTACAAAACTTTTTCAAGAGTGCTTTGATGGTCTGATGACTACGTTCAAGAGAACCCTGTGAAGCAGGATGATAGGGGCTGGACAATACCTGTTTGATGTTGAACTCCTCCAGTGTCCTTTTGAAGAGATCACTGGTGAAGTTGGTGCCACAGTCACTTTGAATCTCCCTGGGAAATCCGTATTGAGTGAAGATCTTCAATAGATGTTTTATAACCGTAGCAGCCGTGATGTTCTTCACTGGAACTGCTATGGGAAATCTGGTGGTAGGACACAGGATGGTTAGGATGTAGGCGTTACCTGAACTGGTTCGAGGTAAAGGACCAACACAGTCTATTATGAGTCTGTGGAAAGGTTCCGCAGGCACCTGTATGGGAATCAGTGGTGCTCTGGGAATGGAGACGTTCGGTTTGCCTGCCATCTGACATGTATGACACTGTTTTACGTACTGTTTGACGTTATTTACCATACCTGGCCAGTAGTAGTCTTGACGAATCCCATGGTAAGTCTTGTTGAAGCCGTAGTGGGAGAATGCTCCGTGGGCCAGGTGTAGAATAGTGGGCCGCAGGCTGGTGGGAATCACAAGTTGTTCGATGTTGGCCCAATCGTCCTCCTCCTTCAGTTTACTGGGTCTATATCTGCGGTAGAGCAAGTCGTTCTCTAGGAAGAACCCAGGAATACTGTCGGGTTGAGTCTCAGCCTGGAAAAACAATGGTGTTAAAGTAAGATCTTCCCTCTGCAACTTACGGAACTCCAACTTGGTCAGATGCGGGGGGAGTTTCTGAGGGTCTTGAGGGACAGCGGTAGCAGTAGAGTCAGCTGGCTGTGGACGTGCGGCTTGTGCACGGGTGGTCACGAGAACCGGAGGAGAAACTTCATCACTCTCTTGAACCTCTGCTGGAACATACTCAAGAATAGGGTTTATTGGCACAGAGTTACACACCTGGGGTTTGTCCATGACGATCAGGTTGGTCGGTTGCAGGTCTTCTGCCAAGTCGTTGCCTAGGAGAAGTTGCACTCCAGGCATGGGAAAAGGCTTTTCCCTGACGGCGACTTGGACTTCCCCGTTCACGTAGGGACAATCCAGGTGGACTCTGGCGAGAGGGTATGGAGTGGTAGCAGTGAGGTCAGTGATGAAGACTGTTTCCCCGGTGTAGACTATGTTGGGCACAGCCGACTTCAAGATGATCGATTGTAGAGCCGCTGTGTCCCTCAAGATCTTCAATTTGAAACGTCCCTCCGGAGTTGAACCGTTGGCAGAGACAGTTCCAGTATACAGGTGGTTACTGAAAAGAGAAAGATCATTAACATCAACACCAACATTCATCACAGGCTTACCGGACTTAGGAGGAGTTGGTTTGGGTCGTTGTTGGTCAGTGGTTCCCTTGTATTGAGACTTACCACACTTGTCTATGGTATGTCCATAGAGTCTACAATACTTGCAGTACAGTTGTGAACCAGCTTGATCGGGGCTCACCTTCTCGTAACTGTACCACGACTTCTTACTGGAGGATGGTTCGGGTGTCAGCCGGTGGATGAGGCTGTAAGTGTCAGCCGACTTAGCACACTTCAGGTAGTCGGTTTCTTCTTTATCTGCTAAGTAGAGGCGGACAGGAGGTGGCACACGTCTCAAGAATTCTTCAACAAGCATCAGGTTGACGAGTTCTGTAAAAGTAGAGACATGTGCTGCTTCCAGCCATTTCATGAAATACCTCCGTTTCGTGTTAGCAAACTCAAGGAAGGTAGTGGTACTTGCCTTCAGGTGGTCACGGAATTTCCTTCTATAACTTTCTGTGGAAAGTAGGTAGGCGTCCAACACTGCTTGTTTCAGAGTGTAGTAGTCATTCTCAGACGCCAAAGTACTGAGTGTGACTGCAGCTCTACCTGTAAGATGGACTCTGAGAAGTGTGGCCCATTGGTCGACAGGCCAACTGAGTTGATTAGCAAGGGTTTCAAAGGTGGTGAAAAACACATCAACTTCTGCTTCTACAAAAGATGGCATTAACTTACTTGCATGTGATATATTAAAACTGACGGGAAGATTGGCAGTAGCTTGCTGGCGTTGAGTGAAGTGTGAAGTTTCCAAGGCGATTTCGCGTTGACGACACTCTAGAGCCAGAGTCGCTTGTTGCTTGTCATGTTCGCGTTGTATTTCCAACTCGCGTTGTTTTGTTTCAAGCTGTACTCTCTCACGTTCATGGAGCAAGGCGACCTCACGTTCGTGGAGGGCGAGTCCACGTTCGTGTTCTTCTCTCCTCAAAGCAGCTTCGCGTTCTTGTTCGTCTCTCCTCAAAGCAGCTTCACGTTCTTGTTCGTCTCTCCTCAAAGCAGCTTCGCGTTCTCTGAGGGTGATTTCTCGTTCTTGTTCTTCCCTCCGTATGGCAGCTGTTCGTTCTTCAATCTTGGCCAGCTCTAGTTTGAGTTTCATTGTCGCCAAATCAGTTTTATCTGTAATATAGTAAGTTTCATGAGTTTCAGAGTCTATCTTACCTTGCTCTAAATAGTAATCCAGCAACAGGTTGTGTAGGTCATTTTTGTTGGCTTGGTAGGGAACTTCTAGTTGATACTCATGTGCAAGAGTTTGTAATTCAGTCCTCTTGGCACGACTTAAAGTCCCTATTTCACCTGCTGGATTTGCACGGAAAGTTTGGAGACGAAACATGGTGAAATTAGCAAATAAAGGTACACGAATATTCAATAGTGAAATGTCAGAAACAGGACAACGTGGCAACTGGTACCTATCCTGTGTGATCTTTAACAATTAACGTTAAGTGAAAGATATTAAATGATTAAATTAAATCAAGGGCGCAGGAAATCTTGTACCCGGTACTCATGTAAGAGAATAAGGGCAAGAAAATCCTACTAACAAATGAAACAAAGTTTCGAAAACAAATGAAACAGTTAAATGCTTCAAAAGTAAAATTGGTAGTCCAAGGATGTAGGCATACCTTGCCAAGTCTCTATAGGACATAAAGCAAGTTTTCCCCACTGAATTTAATATGATACTTACAGAATTAGCGAACTTTTGTGCTCTGAAAAAATAAGCTAATTCCCTACCGTTGTATGTATCATCATCTCTGACTGACGTGTAGGGGTGCGAGGTGTCAACTGGTGACGAGAACTGCTGCTGAGGTCCCAATTCAGCAACTAAAGTTCGAGCTAGAGGAACTATGGCCCTCTTTGTCCTCCTACAGTCAGATTGCAGAAGATTGGGTACTCTTGACCCGGGGCAGACCACAGTACCAGGGTACCAATATGATGATCTGTCAGAATGAGAATTATTCAAGGGACATAGATGGTAAATACGAGTAATAACAAGGAGGGAGAGATGACCAATTAAGAGTATGACCGCGGCCTACAGTCACCACGTAATCCAAAGTTGTCTCACCTTCACTATATGTTACTCTCGTAATGCACAATACACCGCACCTTATAAAAATGAAATTGAATATGAAAAATAGTAAAACTACGTTAACAAAGTTAAATACGCTTACCATAAATTACCACTTGGCACCAGTACCTGAGTGAAGCTCCTAGGACAGGCCCCCATATAACTTGTGACGGTAACGCGTTGGTGTTCGGCTGTTTAAGGCTAGGGGTATGGCCTCGTCACATAGTTATAAAAAAAAATAGAAAAAACTGGAACTTCGTCTGTGGTAAGGTAAGGAGAAGACACACAAAACACAAGTAAACTTTAACAATGAAATTTTAATTACGTTAATTAAATCAAAACATGAAAAAATGGACAAACAAATTTGTATAATAAAATCAATCAATCAAAATAATAAGAATACTTAAATGACACAATGAAAAGTTACGTTAAGACAAAATAACAAGAAGTGCAATATACAAGTAAATGGGAGGTGCTGGAATATTGGCTTTAAGCCACCACTTCTCTCAGTACACGCTAGCGTCTAGCCGGGAGGAGTGGTGACAACGAGAGCACTGAACATTCTGCCGTAGGAGGTTGGGGCGACCCCAGACATCAAGTAGTATGGGGGGGGCGAGTGCAGGTGCAGCCAGACCGGCGACCAATCAGCGGAGCCGGTAGCGATCAACATGTAGTTTGGTGGTTTGAGTCCGAACAGGTGGCTGGCTGCATATGTTTTGCTCACCCTGGCAAGCCTTGCTGGTGTTGTTGTTGTTGTTGGACATGTCTTCCATAGTCGTTTTATATAATTTCAACGACGTGTTTGTGGAGGGAAGAGCAGGCTCAATCTCTTGAAGGAGATTATTGTCACAATATCCTTCAAAGCTTTGACACAAAACACTTTGATGGCACACTTGAATGATCATTGACAACCCGTGGGACGCATATCTGGCCCCCACAACTGGAATTTATCACAAAAACGGAGCTACACACAATCGACTTCGAAAAAATAAAAAAAATAAAATTGATATAAATGCGATTTTTCATTCCAGAATTCCAACACAGGTCGCATAATGCTTCCACACACTATTGTTCACTGATGGCCCACGAAACGCATATCTAAATCAAAACTCGAATTTATTCCAAAATATTCAGTTTTGTAGCAATCGAGTCTGAGAAAAATTCCCCACAAAAATGTTCTCCCAACTTTGCACTAATTCTTTCACTGATTTCACGTCACTCACTTGTAAAAGTAGTAAAACCACTCACCTTAGTAATTCTCCCTGAGAATTAATAATGTAAAACACAGGTAAAACCAGACTTCAGACAATTATGTTTAAGGGGACTTAGAATTAAAAAGGCGCTTATTTTACGGGAATCACTTAAACAAGGGCGAACATTTAATTAACAAGGGGGACTATTTAATTAACAAGGGGATCACTTAATTAAGGGCAACACTCAAATAATAGAGAAACACTTAATGAAAGGGGGACACATAAATTGAAGGGGAGCATTTAATGTAAAGGGGACACTTAAATATTATTTAAGAGAACTCGATTTAAAAGTTATAACCGTTCCCTACCGGCCCACAATCTCGCTCTATCCTAGGTAACCGCTATCACACAGTATGAAAATGCCGCGGTAACGGTTAGACTAGAATGTGGAACGACTGACGAAATCTCGTGTTTGACACTACTGTCACTGCGTTGCTATAAAAATTACTAGTTCATCCCCTCAGTTTCACTTCAATCACTTTCATGAATTTACCATAATCCTAGGGGTTGGGTCGTCTCCCACGCCCTCGGAAAACAAAATAACGTTTTATTTAGTTCTCTGCCCTGACAGCTCGGAACCGGAACTGCTGTTGCGTATGTAACCACGCAACACCTTCAAATAAATAGAAGAAGGTCTAGTAAATACCCCTATCCAATATCCACTTAAGGTTGTGTCCATAACTGCCCACACTTAATGTTTACTCTCCTATACCCTACTCTTAATGTTACCAGCCACCTCACCACAACCAGAGAACCTCCGACTCCATGTAGAATATACTACCATGGGATACCGTCAACCTCCTACCACTACAGCATGTGACCGAACGGACAGATGCGTGAGGCGTCAATAATTCTCAAGAAGATGACGGAAAACACTGCTGAGACCATTGTAACACCTCCTGTTGCAAGTCCACTTAAACCCCCTCCTTAACACTCCTTACCAAGCCCACTTTGACCCTTACTGAGCTCGCCAGCTCTATGTTAAACTGAATCTATATAAATAAAAATGTATATATTTGTTTGTTCAAAATCGCTAATCTCTGAAAGTTCTTCACTGATTGCCTTGAAATTTTGACACAACGTTTCTTTCGCATACGAGCGTGTTTTTATATACATACTATATAGATGTCACGTGTATGACAGGTAAAAACATGTTTTTTTTTAAAACTGTGTTTTTCATGTGAATTTTCATGTGAATGAAATCTATGAAACCTCTTTGCTGATTGCTTTGAAATTTTGACACAACGTTATCTCGAGGTTATCTTAAGATGATTTCGGGGCTTTTTTTAGTGTCCCCGCGGCCCGGTCCTCGACCAGGCCTCCAACCCCTAGGAAGCAGCCCGTGACAGCTGACTAACACCCAGGTACCTATTTTACTGCTAGGTAACAGGGGCATAGGGTGAAAGAAACTCTGCCCATTGTTTCTCGCCGGCGCCTTGGATCGAACTCAGGACCACAGGATCACAAATTCAGCGTGCTGTCCGCTCGGCCGACTGGCTCCCGACGTTGCATTCGAATATGCGCGTGTTTTTTTATATACTTACTATATGCATGCCACACCTCTGACAGGTAAAAACATTTTTTTTTTTTTTTTTTTTTTTTTTAAAGAGCGCCTTCTTTTGGTTATAAGAGCAATACATGCTGTTATCTCAGAAAGTTCTTCACCGATTGCTTTGAAATTTTGACACAATAATCCACTCAAATATGAGCATGTTTTTATATACCTACTATATTGATTCCACACCTGTGACAGGTAAAAACACACTTTTTGCAAAACAGAGATATCTGTTGTATGTAAAAGCTTCACACGCTGTACTAAATATGTTTCGATTCCATATCAGTGTTTCTGATTGATAAATTGAATTTTCTTAGATTTCAATTTATTTTCCTTTTGATTTAATTATTTTGTGACTGTCACGAACTCGACGACGATCGTCGGAGCATGGAGCAGCGACGTCAACGCCATCTGTGAGTCCGCTCCCGAAACCCCCACAAAATAGACGACGCCATCTGGTGGTGGCAGTATGATACCTGCAAGAGACTCTAGATTCTTGCCTTGGTCAGCCCGAAGAGTAGCTGTAGCTGACTTCTGGTGAGGTGGCGCCTAGAAATCAGCGCCATCTATTGGGATATGAGTTGTATGTCAATGTCAGAGTCCGTAAGTGGTATTTCTTAGTTCACAAGTACCGGCCAGTTTACTGATGACGCGTCTGTATCCACAGAGGCGACGTAGGGCTACAGTGGTACGAAGACAGTCAGTCTACCCAGGGCTGCCTATTATCTCTCTACTCTATTCTGCTTTACGTGAGCAGTGAGTCGCCACCGAAGAGGAACTGAGTAGTATCTACTGTCTGCCTGTGAAGTGGCAGTGACAGAATTCAGCGTATCCCGGGACTGGCTAAAGGAAGAGACGACCGACAGTGAGGTGCTACGGAGGAGTGTAACTAGCAGTTGCAAGAAGCTCCTGCCAGGGGTACGCTACCCTTGTATTTGTTTGTGTAGAGGCCCAGCAGCGCGAGGCTGGTGTTCTCTGCCAGCATCAGGCTGGAGAGTGATTGTGGGCGTTCACAAGGAGCACCTATTGATACTGTAGATAGGCTGGCCCATGCCTAGGGTAGACTCGTTGGTGTTTCCCAGTACTGGTTGAGGACGGTACTGTATGTTGAGGAAACACGGAAGTTGACAAGGCTGCTTTGCATGAGCATCGAGGAGCGCTTAGTGTCCTATGAGAGCGACACATGTGTATATATCATTGTAGTAATACTTCGTTCATGATTCTATTTAGGGTGATGGGAAAGTGATAATATGTGACTATATATTGATAAAGGATGAAGTGTCGTATTCCTTTCAACTCCCCCCCTTGCTTTTTACTTGCATTACCAAGCCTACTCCTTGAAAGCCACTACCGATTTGGGGTCGGATACTAGTACTTTGGTTCCTCCAGCAAAGAACTCGTTTGCGACCCATAGTGGCCGTAACAGTGACATTGCATTAGATTTGAGCTGTGTTGTTTACCATACCGCTCATTTCATGAGTATAGTAAATTTTTCATTTTTTCATTTCGCTTTTTTAACTGTTCTTATTTTTCACTGATGGGAACCTTAGATCATTAGATGTTCCCATTTTTCTGATGGGAACATCAGATCATTTAGGAATGCATTGGATGAGGGAGTGAGGAATGCTGGGGAGGACAAGGAGATGGGAGTGGTGGATGGTGGGGAGGATCAGGGGACGGAGGAGCGGGTAATGATGAGGAGGACGAGGGGACGGGAGAGTGGGGGATGGTGGGGACGAGGGGAGTGGAGAATGGTGGAAGGGAATGGGGAGTGGGGGATGGTGGGGAGGTCGAAGGGACGGGGGATTGAGAAATGGTGGAGAGGACAGGGGGACATGAGAGTGGAGGATGGTAGGGAGGACCAGGGAACGAGAGAAGAAGGGGCATGGTGAGGAGGACCAGGGAACGAGAGAAGAGGAGGCATGGTGAGGAGGACGAAGGGACTGGGGAGAGAGGAATGGTGAAGAGGACAAGTGGATGGGGGAGGGGGAATGGTGAAGAGGATGAAAGGACATGGGGGAGGATTACTGTGGCCGGGTTCAGCTTGTTATTGATAAATGGGAAATACAACCTGTATGTTATTTTTATCTTAGTAATTTATAATGCTTAACTTAATGTTGCCACTGCCCCCCTGGCTGTTGACTGAATGTGACTGCCTTTACTGATCTCCCAAGGCAGACAAAGTCCAATAATTATGAACTCGAAGGGCGTAGGACATCTGGGAGATGAACGCTTGAAATGAATTATAGAAACTCTTTACTCTACTTACATAGAATCCAATGTCAATTTTAATACAAAATGGCATGGAGGGACACAGGGAAACTCCCAACGCAGATTGTACTGAGAAATATATTGATTCAAAATGACTTAGAAGGAACATTAACTAAACGATAAAATAAATCAAAATGACTTTATTTATTCAATAACACGAATTTTATATTCTAATTGCGAACAATCCTACTTCGGCAATACGGTATTCATACACTGACAATACATGAGCTCGAGAAGCACATTACCTTATTCCCTGCAAGTACCTGCCAAAGATGTTGAATGGCTTACCCCCAGATCCCCTTGACCTGTCCAAGTTCCCCACTCCACTCACACTAACTAAATTTACTTTTAACTCCTTCAAGAAGGCCTATGGTTTCCCCGCACGAGCTTGGTTCTGGGCGAGGAACTCCAATCACTTCAAACCACATCTCGATGCCCCGGCCCATTGGCCAATGGGTGTCAGGCACCACCCAGGGAGACTCCGCCTCTCAGGTTTAGTCCAATCACTCGAACCCCTCAGGCTTAGTCCCCTGGCACCACTAACCAATGAAACAAAAGCCCTCGCTCCTGACCAATGAAATACTTGACAACTGCCCGCTGGCGGTTTTTTCACGGAATCTGGAAATAAGCGGTTACAACTAGATTCTTGAGAAATAGCCTCGTCTAACCAGCCATCCAAGAGGGAAACTTTAGAATATGGTTTTATGGCCCTGTCTGATATTTATTGCCGCATTTTATCAATGACTATAAAGGAGACAGGGGAGAGGAGAAAATGAGAAGATGGTTGGGGAAAAGAGCTGGGGAGGACTGGGGAAGAGGACAGGAGAAGAGGGGACGCTCGGACCTAAGACGGTCTCATTGCCTAAGGACACTTGACTCCACAGTTTATGGCAGGTGGGAGACGGGGAGGCAATGACAATGCAAGGGGAGATGAACCAATGGGAAGGGGAAGGAGCAGACAGGGGAGCAACATGACCGCTATACCAAGCCGCTAACTGTTACCACAGCGTACAGTCTGAGAAGGTAAAGAGTTCCCAGTACGTTAAATAGTGACCATAGTGTACAGTCTGTGTTAGTTAACAGTTCCCAGGACGCTAACTGTTGACCATGGTGTACAGACTGTGATGGTGGAGAGTTCCCAGGACGCTTACTATTGGCCAAAGTGTTCCGAATGTTACGGTGGAGAGTTCCCAGGACGCTAACTGTTGACCATGGTGTACAGGCTGCGATGGTGGAGAGTTCTCAGGACACTAAGTGGTGACCATGATGTACAAAATGAGATGGTGGAGAGTCCCCAGGGCGCCAACTGGTGACCATGGTCTGTAGTCTGTGATGGTGGTGGGTTCTAAGGACGCTAACGGGTGACCATGGTGTACAGTCTGTGATGGAGGAGAGTTACCCAAGAAGCTAACTTGTGACTGTGGTGTTCAGACTGTGTTGGTGGAGAGTTCCCAGGACGCTAACTGTTGACCAGGGTTAATAGACTTCAATGGTGAAGAGTTCCCAGGATGCTAACTCTTGAACATAGTGTATAACACGTGCCCGTTTAATTGTGCTCGAAACTAGCACTATTAATAAACTAGCACAATCCCATTAATTCCCCCCCACTCCACACATGGGGCACAGAAAATGAGGAGGAATGAAAGTCTGGGACCGCCTAATTTCCTGTCTATATTACAGGAACGTTCATACAGTTAAATATAATGAGAGACACAGAATAGTACAGTACATAACGTGACTTTTCTGAAAGTCCCAGCCACTGGCAAAGAGTTAGCTATCAATTTACATATACAAGTCTCACACACTGGGCAACCCGTTCTCACACAAGACAGCACATATATGAATTAATGCTTAAAGTCAATATGTTGAATATGAATTAGTAAATATGTGATATATTCCCAGTTACTTTTTTTACCAAGGCCCAAACTCTTCCTCATGTACCAGTTTACGTGTCACAGTACCCGTCCGTCAACATAGCAGAATATTCGTGATTGGTTCAATTATAAGGAAAATTGTAGTTTTCAGGTCCCACATGGGTTGTGAAATTTACCTGCTATTGTCCATGCTCTTATAATATTACAGATCAGCTACTTCCTATTGAAGGCTCGTAGTTTTGTTTTGAGAAATATTAGATGTTCTTAGTAAATTATAATAAGCACTAAAAATTATTACATAGAATAACAGTCCTTCACCAAACAATATTATATACCATAGTTTGTGCTTTAAAAATCTTTAAAGAATGTTTTGTAGGAACGCTAACAGAAAAGGATGTTACGTTGGAATGTCTATGGGGTAAACTACTGCAAACAGGACGGTATTGTGTCTACTATACCAACTATAGCTAGGATGGGTATATTGTCACCTACCGCCTATTAGGTGGGAAAGGGATCCAATACCACCCACAGGATGGGTATGAGGGTCACATCCACCCACAGGATGAGTATGGGGATCACATCCACCCACAGGAAGGGTATGGGGTCCAATACCACCCACAGGATGAGTATGGCATCCACTACAACCCACAGGATGGGTATGGGGCTCCAACCACCCATAGAATGGGTATGGGGCCTCCAACCACAAATAAAATGGGTATAGGGTCCAATAACACCCACTGGATGTGTATGGCGTCCATTGCCGCGCGTCGAGCTCGAAAACCGCAGCATTCATCATAGAACCATGCCTATTTCACACAGATTCCTTAATAAACGTAAGAGTTTTATATGTCACAAGAAAGATAGAAATATAAGCTTCATTCTAAATACCTTACCATGGGCATATTTAAATTTAAAGCGAAGATACGTGTACTTTTATAATAGCCGAGCTTTAACCCCGGACAGATTAATCGACCGAGCAACTCTCTCTCAGAACAATGTTTATTTCACGTGAATTCGTTAATAAACATATATGTTTTATATGTCTCAAGAAAGGCAGACATATAAGCTTCACTTTAAACACTTTACCATGGACATATTTAAAGTTCTAATGAAGATACATGTATTTTAAAAATTACGGAGCTCCCACCCCGTACAGACTGAACGACAGAGCAACTCTCTCTCAGATCAATGTTTATTTCACGTAAATTCGTTAATAAACACAAATGTTTTATATGTCTTAAGCAAGATAGAAATAAGAGCTTCATTTTAAATACATTACAATAGACATATTTATAGCTCAAGTGAAGTTACATATGTTTTTATAGTAGCGCTCAGTAGCTTGTCGGGCATGGAGTGCAGACGCCTACGCACTTGCCGATATATTGTATAATTAACAAAGATACGCTAATAAAGCCTAAAATCTTATATGCCTCCAGAAAGACCGAGATATGAACATTATTATGATTTCACCAAATGAAATATATCATGTTCGAGAACAAAGATATAGCAATTTTAAATTAAGTTTCGACTCTTGCTCGGGCGAGAGAGAGAGGGAGCGACTCGCCCCATCTATTGGAGATTCTGTCCACTAAAGACCCAAAGCTACTCAAACCCTCCTAGCATTATTTAAGTAATGAAGTAATATGGTATATTTACTATAATGTGGGTGCTGAATGCAGAACATGAGAAAACATATATTTACTCCAAACTAATATAATTTCATTATGAAATAAGTAAATAAGTAGCATCAAAGGAAGTCGACGGTCCAAGCGTCAATGTTGTGGAGCGACTTATCCAAGATATATCGTTGTTTGGAAAGTGTTTGTTGACATATCCAGTTGTCGCACTTCTCTGCACAAATTATCACAAATTTAAATTATAATGTTAACAAGTAGAATACGTATTTTTAATAAAATCTAACATAACTAGCCAGAAAACATTTAACATTTATTAAAAAAATATATGTTTGGAAGTTAAATCGACTTCATAGGACAATAGTTTTGTTATATATACTCGTTATTCGTTGACATGCGTTCGCTACTTAAACTACCATGTACTGTACTTATGTAAAATCTCCCATGTCTCTTCGCTCATCTCACCGAACCCTGCAGGCTCTTTGATATATTGTTTAATTAATTGAGATTCACAAATAAAGCTTATAATTGTATATGTTATCAAAAAGGCAGAGCTTATTTTAGTTCATTTATTATGCACCCCATACCCATCCTATGAGCGATAGTGGAGTGTTACAGAGGCACATAATGGGCTCAGGGACTGAGCCCCACAATTCATATAGCCAAGCAAGTTATAATCTTGATAAGCTAGTTACAAAAGTCAATGCACATTGTCACATCAACAATGGGCTCGAGTCCGACCACAAGTACAGTTTATAATTTAGGCAACTGACATATATGGAGGGCTAGTGTCACAATTGATATGTTTATCCTACACATAACCCCCTCTCCCCTATCCAATGGGCAGCGGTGGATAGGTTACAATCAAGTCGTTTTTTGCGTTTTATTCAGAGATTAGATCTTATTGGGTGAGGAAAGATATTCGTATTTTAAAGAAGGCTTCTTGGCTGATGCTCTCCATTGATGGAAAATATACAACCTTTTGAAAATCAATGTTAGTTTGATCTTGATATTGTAATTAACGAAAGTATTTATGTCATCTGAAAGGTAGAAATATAGGCTATATTTAAAATCCTTTGTCATAAATATAACTAAAGTGAAAACGAAGATATATGCGTTTTGATAGTTACTTGATGGCTAGCTCTGAGAGTGTGAAGCCCTGCACACCAGCCAATAAATTGTATAATTAGTTTCCATATATTTTAATTAATCTTAAAAATCTATATGTCAGAAGAAAGGAAGATGTAGCCGTTAATGTGACAACATTTAAAAATATATATATCTTAAGTTAAATAAATAATACCACCTTATTGCCGGTGTCCGGACACATGAAAATTACCTAGGTATCAGTATCCAGCCAGGCGGGGATCACAGGCTGCACAATACTGATAAATTATGTAATGCACTACTTGTGGTCCATCTCGAACCCATTTATGATGTGACGACTTATAGCGAATTTTGTAACAAGCTCATCAAGATTGTAACTTGCTTAGCTAAATGAATTGTGGGGTTCGGTCCATTCATTTTCTTTCTTTATTATGCACCCCATAATACACATCCCGTGGGCGGTGGTGTAAAGGATTACAGAGGCACATAATCGGTTCAGGAACTGAACCCTCTAGTTCGTTTAGCTAAGCAAATAACAATCTTTTGACGCTAGTTACAAAATTATTAATGTACACATACTTATGCATACATGTACATATTCATACGTATACATATATACAAACATATACATATTTAATCACCACCACAAATACACACATCAGTAATCTTTTGTGTCACAAATGATTCAACAAGAGGCTCACAACAGTCACTATACAAGGCACTTTACATTTATGGTGAGTCACACAGTTACTAGTCTTGCTCCACACCCACCCAACTGGGCGGCAGCTTTACAGTCATGTGCTCCACACCCACCCAACTGGGCGGCAGCTTTACAGTCATGTGCTCCACACCCACCCAACTGGGCGGCAGCTTTACAGTCATGTGCTCCACACCCACCCAACTGGGCGGCAGCTTTACAGTCATGCGCTCCACACCCACCCAACTGGGCGGCAGCTTTACAGTCATGTGCTGCACACCCACCCAACTGGGCGGCAGCTTTACAGTCATGTGCTCCACACCCACCCAACTGGGCGGCAGCTTTACAGTCATGTGCTCCACACCCACCCAACTGGGCGGCAGCTTTACAGTCATGTGCTCCACACCCACCCAACTGGGCGGCTGCTTTACAGTCATGTGCTCCACACCCACCCAACTGGGCGGCTGCTTTACAGTCATGTGCTCCACACCCACCCAACTGGGCGGCAGCTTTACAGTCATGTGCTCCACACCCACCCAACTGGGCGGCAGCTTTACAGTCATGTGCTCCACACCCACCCAACTGGGCGGCAGCTTTACAGTCATGTGTATGCATTACCTACAGTAAGCAAATTTTGGATACTTCGCTAAGATTTCGGGCAGCACATCATTATGAATGAAGTACTTACACATTTCATGGACACTATTGATGTTGTTATCTTTAAATTCCGCGATTTTTCACATTCCATTATATAATGACGCAAAGTATGCGAATAGTTCTGCTGACAGAGTTTACATTTAGTCAAATCTACATCATCAGATGTTACAAACTTCCAGAGGTACTTGTAGCTGAGCCTAAACCTAGCAGTGGTAACATCTAGAAGTCTGCTAACATTATTGGATGACCCATAGACGAGCGATTCATCAAAGTTTATACAATATTGTGAAATTGAGAGTCAGTGTAGTAACATAAATTGGTAAATCATAAATATTGTAAGTTAAGAATCTGATGCGTGTGTGTGTGTTGGGGGGGGGGGGGGGCGGGGGTTATACCCTTGGTAAGCGAGAGTGGAAAGTAACCTTAGACGTACTGCGGCCAATGGTGGGGGGAGGGGGAGGGAGGGTGGGAGAGTCAAATCCACCCTCCAACATCTGGACATAGTACCACCAGCCTCCACAACACTCCATCAGCCTCCAGCTGATGCTTGTAGATGCCTCATCTAACCTCACCTATGTCACACATTAACCTACAGTTCCTGTGATATTTACACTCCTCATCACAGTGGCGTCTCACCAATATAAACTGTATTGGATTTTGTCCCGAAATAGCTATATGCTGACTGGACGTGTATGTATGTATGTATGTATGTATGTATGTATGTATGTATGTATGTATGTATGTATGTATGTATGTATGTATGTATGTATGTATGCATGAATGGATAGATGGATGTATGTATGTACGCATGCATGCATGTATGTATGCATGTATGCATGTATGTATGTATGTATGTATGTAAGTAGTATATTCTGTGCCAGATAGGCGCACTTAACAAACAATGGGGGGTACTTATCAGACAATGGAATCAGAGGCGGGGAGCCAGATAGGCCCACTTATCGGACAAAAGGAATCAGAAGCGGGGTGACAGATAGACCCACCTCAAATTGTAGTCTACGGTGTGCCCCCACCACATGTCACTTACACTGTGTCATCTCCGTTTAAACACTACACTCATTATAAATATATAGGACTAATTAAGGATATATATATATATATTCGAACAAGTCTGAATGGCCCCTCCCTTATATGGGAGTATTTAAGGAGTATTAAATTATAAATCCTCCCCCTCCCCCAAAGGTTAAAAAAAACATCAAATAATTTATTAAATGCTTTATTAGGTAAAAACTACAAAATGTATAAGTAATTATGTTAGTTAATAATTGTAGTTTACAGAGTGCTCTTGCCATATTTCACTTACTACAGCTCTATCCCTCCCCTCCCTATCCCACACCCCCATCCTCGTCTGAGTAGAATTGTGACGATTCCTCATCAGTGAAGAGTGGGGGAAGGTCTTGAGCCCCATCCCCCCCCTCTCTTGGGGGGGTGGGGTGAGTTGGGTGGACACCTTTTGGCTGAGTTTCCTCCTCTCTCTCATCGGAAGTGTTCTGGAAAGAGATGGGGGAAATAATTTATAGTGATTAAAGGTTTTTTATATAATTATATATTTTATTAGAAAAATATTATATTTTTCTCTAAGAACAACTAGTACATACCTCTCCCCCTGCAGGAGCGGCCTTGTGTCCTTTACAGCAGGCATCGTCTATTAGACTACGTAACAGCATCTTGTTTGGGGCAGACCCCCCACGTAGAATTACTACTCTACAAATGTGGACGGGTCCCAAGAACTGCACTGGAGAAAAACATAAGAGGTGAAATAGAGGATATACAAACTTTTTTTTTATTGAGGGAAATAAAACATAAAATAAATCTATTAGCAGAAAGATAGGGTAATACTAACCAGGTCCTTCAAGGACTTCAATCTTCCCCGCAGGTGTTTTTTGAGAGACACCTCCCATTTCGTAGGAGGAAGACAGTCTTCTGAGGGGGGTGGGTGGGGGAGAGGGGTTTTTATAGGAGGCTACACCCCTTGTTAGGTAGGTTGCCTAGCTAACAAAAATATTCTCTACACCACCTATAAGAACCAACCCCTATACCTCTACAAAATGTCCTAACACAATGATGTTTCATAGGAAAATATCGTCTTGCATAAGCAAGGGCTCGTTTATCATTTAATTTTAAAGTAATGCTTGAAAATACATTATGTAAGTAGTGTACTGTTGAAGTCAACCCCAGGTGGCTCACCCTATGAACGAACATGACGCAATACAGTCCACAGGCGAGAGTAAAATCACTCTGGAGTCTGTAGCGCATTCCAAACACCTTTCTTATTTTGTTAGTTTTAATAAATCCTTGAAAATGACGTCCGTAAGTAACTGGCGATATTGCATAACTATCAAAAAAAAACATCCGATGATTAACTTTATCAACATAAATTCCTACCCAATGTCCCATAGTGATTCTGCTATTTGAAGGTAAAATATTAGTTATGAAAACAATAGGTTTTCTTGAAGATATATTTAAATGTTCTATCTCATCAGCATTATAACAACCTAGGTAGAGTGTTCGATCCCCTAGATTATTTTTTAAATTAATATTTATATCATAACAATTCATTATGTTTTTTTACGCTCGCACGTCACACAGAACAGTTCTCTGCCCATCGATGGATAGTACCCCGGTCGTTTCCCCAAACAGTAAAACCAGCCTGTTATATGTAACACCCCCACCAAATTCAAGCTCCATACGCAAGTTGCCAGATTTCTCCACAGGGAGGGAATCTTTTGTTTGAATGGTGGTTAAGTCAAAGGCGAATATTGATCTTCCCTTATTAAAAGAGTCATAGGCCAGTAGTGAATCACGCTCTAAGCCTAATGTCTTCAAAGTTTCATAATAAAGGCGGGAATAATGGTTATCGAAATCGCCACCAATTCGGTAAATTGCATTATTGTTCAAATACATAGCAATACTTTTCAGCTTTGCATTTTCAAAATATAATCCATTACCTTGGTGAAGACCGGCGAAATAATTCATTGGAACGATTATCATGTATATCTTGTGTGGAATTACTTGCGCCCATGGTTGATCAATTAAGAGACTAGTTTGATTCCCTGCTAGAACATATGTTTTAGAAATGGTTCTATTGAAAGTATAGGTTATGGGGTCGGGGGATGCTAACAGTGAGCTGTTTAAGGCCAGGTAAGCACTTGGGTAGGGGAACACCCGCGTCACCCATAACTTAGCATAATCCATATGCAGGCGATATTTAGAGCCATCGTCCACGCTTGTATTTAGGACCCAGGCATGGGGGGAGAGCTCCAATCTTAGTCGCATATCTATATTATCTAATATGTATTGGTCTAGGGATGATATATCCAATAGGAGGGGGAAACACATCGACAAACCTTTACTTTTTAAATCACCCATAAATTTTTTATCCTTGGCGGTTGCTCCAGTAAAATAAGTATTTGTAAACTCATTAGTGATTATACCGTCGTCATCTCTCCAGTCCCTACGAAAGCCTCCAATTCTCCCCAAGGAAGACATTTTTGATGGAGGCATGGAGGTAATTAATTTAATAAACGACCAATAATTAAAATTAGTATTTGTTTCAACTACCTGCTCTCCTAAAAACACCTGAACACCTTTAAACATGGTATTTGACAACCCATTCACAAATTCCACATGGTCATCCTCTTCCAATTTTGTGGTATCGTCATCTTTCGTTAAAGATACCTTAAAATCTATAACAATATTAGCTAGATCTAAGAAGGCGCCCTGGGTTCCAGGGATGCGGAATTCTAAGTAATTATCCCGCAAACGTTGATTAATGGGGAGGTTGACAGGTAGAACTTCTATTTGCTGCGTAGAGGCAATTGAACTCTCCACATTACGTATTCTGTTACTTCTAGGAAATTGGTCAATAATACTGGAACTATAATATTCTAGTGGTATTTTGACCCCAGCTCCGCTAGGCTCCCCCATGATCCCTCCGAAAGTTGAAGTATGACTGCTTACGTTAGCGAAAACACATCATTTTTATACCCAAGGCCTCGTTTACATTTTTTATTTTTATTTTTTCGCCTAGAGAGTCTTTTAATTTTACCTCCCATTACCAATTTCTTTCCCACACTCTTAAGAGCATCAATACCGTGAGTTCTCAGAGCACTTTTTACATCCCGTTTACCACTGCTTAAATCACCAAGGACATTTTTCCCAAAATCGATGGCGCTAGGTGTTACAGCTTTCATGAAAAATGGTATGGCCCGTCGAGCAATACCAGCCAAGGTCCCAAAGAAACCTCCACCAGATCTGAGATAAGGCGCTTGGAATGTGCGTATGTCATTCATCGCCCCCCCTCTCATCCCATGTCTCCTAGGGGGAGGTGCGAATATCTCCCCGAACTCCCCCTGGGAGGGTGGGTGGAACGGTATTCGCATTCTGAGGTCTCTTCCTATAATAACCTAAGTCGAGGCTAAACACTTCTTTATATATATGTTGCTATACCTTAGGGCGGATATGTAAGACCGCCGTAACCGACCTCCCATCTTCAAAACTAACCATTCGACCAAACTGATCTGTTATTTTAATGCTAACTTTCTCCAACGTGTTAGTGTTTAATGTTTTGTACACTAGAGGGTGAGCCCCTCTAGAATATGAGTCATGATAATTGATTGCATCTAAGATATTTACAATCTGCCCTCCGTATCGTTCAGGCTCGATGACGTCACTATAAATGAGTAAATAGTCACAACCCCCGTCAATGTCTGGGGGCGATAAGGCCACAGTCTTGGAGGCTGACGTAATGTCATCTGTTTTTGCTCGATAAATGGTGTATTTGCGACTGCTGTCAAAACCAAGTACATTAGCTATTCTGTGTTTAAATTGAAAGCTGAGAGAATTTAATGAGCCAGTACTTCCACTGTTAAGAGTTGAAGCTAGTAATACCCTCTCTACAGATTGGTCATAGGTGAGGATTGGTTCTTTATCTGAGAAGTATATTTTGAAATCATCCCTAAAGCTAAGCTGCATGTCGGTTGTTATTTGTCGACTAACCACGTCTGTAATGAATTTGATGTTTCTTGATAATATGTTGGTTTTTGGGTGGAAGGTGTATATGAGGTGTTCTGGACTCTTAGAAAGAGTTCCACGTTTAAAAGTGGCATAGATATCTATACCAGAGTCCTCCTCATCTTTGATGATGGCATTAATTCGCCTGGGGAGAGTATGTTGACTAAAGCCACTTCATGTTTAATGGAAGGGTTTAAATGTAGTGTTGGGATGGTGTTTGTAAATGCTGAACTCGTGTTGTTGTAAATATCTCCTTGATCGAGACTGGTAAGATATATGTAATGTTCTTCCCCCATTGTCCCGTTATGTACTGAAAGGCCAATATACAGGGGATGGGTTTTTGTAAGAAGGGAGAAAATAAACAACATAACTTATATTTTATTTTATTAAACTACTTAAAGAACTACAACAGGTGAAGATTCCCACACATTTTTTAAGAATAGTGATTAACCACTCCCCCCTCGCTACTACTACTGCTGGCTGCTGCTACCTCCACTGCTGCTTCCGCCGGGGCTACTGTAGCTGCCACTACCTCATCTTCTTTACTGGAGTGGTGGTTACAGCTTTCGTTGTTTTTTCGGGGGGGAGGATAACAGGAATATTTCCTGCGACTCTCCATCGAGGATGGAGTCGATACGGCGATTCGCCCCCGTTTCAAAGTCGAGGAGTGGCTCAATCCTCCGTTTAACTGAGGTTGACGTTGTAGGGGGCGGTGGAGAGGTGGCGGTGGAGGTGGAGCCGTATTCCTGAGAGTGTTTCTTCTTCCTGGGTGTGGCTGGTGGTGCTGGAGGAGTAGAACGAGAAGAGGTTCTTGGTGTGGTACCACCCTCTCCCACCACGGCGTCGAGCGTTATAGTAAGATTATCAGCACTTGGGTCGTCGAACGGGAGGGGTGCCACTGATGGGGTAACAGCGGCAGGTCGTTTGAGGATGACTAATTCTTTGTTGACTTTGGCGAGTTCTTGATGAAGAGACAGCAGCATGGGTCCAATGTCCTTGTGCCAGTTGACCATACCGTCGCGGGAAGCCCCTAAGCCGTAGGGTACCACTAGTCGAGTCATGGTTGGGGTTGCCGCCATTAAATTGCCCACCTTTGTTAGGCTCATCTTGAGCCAGTATCTGCGATTCTTGGCGGTATCCAGGGTGACATTAGGGACGTAGTGAGTGTCGGCGGAAGTCTGCACTTGTTCCTGGGCTATTGGGTTTGACTCGAAGGGGGCTCCTGCCCCGAATGCAGAAATCAACCCCACAAAAGTGGGCCTGAAGTAAAGGACGGGCTCCTCTATGAGATCTTGTCCGTCGGAGGGGAGAGGGGCTATCTTCACAACAATGTCCCCCGGGGTAGACCGACAACGAATTATTGCCCTATTGGCATTACCCAGTCCTTCACGTTCCACACGGGCGTAGGAGAACGTCTTCCAGATGACGGAAGCCAGTCCATAGGGTCGCACAACAGCAGCTGCCAGATCGTAGATGATGACGTCCCCCACCCCAAAGGCGTGGGAGTCAGTGATATCGTCGCTGACGGTCTTGATACAAGCCAGAGACATGGTGAGAGGGCGGGTGTGGGGAGCTCGTCGTCGTCAACTGTAGTATAGTGTTCCAGGAGCGGCGGTGGGCGACCTTTAAATACACCTGTGACCCACCTGGGGGGAGAGGGGTGAAGGGGTGTGGGGTAGAGATCACCTTATGTGCCCATAGACACTCCGCCCAGACTCAAAGGCTGTAATCATATCACGATGTTGGAAGGTTAATTTTTCCATCTGCCAAATCTCTGTCTGGATCTCCGGAGATGAATACTCCTCATACCTTTTCACCGTTTCTCCAAATGACTTAAAAAACCGTTCTGGGGGAGCACTCAACACAAGACGGTCATAACAATCCCATAAGGCATATATCAATCTACTTTTGTGTTCGACAAACTTGTAGTAACGTTGAGTAGCAACCAAACGCTTCAATAGGGGAGATTTTTCTCCCTCCTCTACTGCCGCAGGGGGGGGTAGAAGCTCTCTCCATGGTGGATACACAACTGAATATAAAGTCGTTTAAGATGTGCTTCATATAGGTTTTTTTTCAATACGGTTCCCAATGGGGTCTCCTATGGATACCCCTACCCCCTTTTAACTGTGATCTTGCGCGAGAATTACGTATAAAGGATGGGTCTACACCAGCCACCTTCAGTAAAATCCTTACATCTGCCTTGTCACCCGTCCTAAATTGTCCCTTAGTAAAGGCTATAGTTTTAATTATATCTAAAATATTTAAATTTTGCACAGGCTTTAATAAATTCCCGCGACTATCCCATACCACCTGTTGACTGTTTTGTTCAAACATGTTCAATAATGTTTTGACGTGGGGAATTTCCCCTATTTTAAAATACACATTTATTAAGTTGTCCAGACTTGGGTTTTGGGGTGTGGTGGTGGTGGCTTTGTGGCGAGTGGGCCCAGCAACAGCTACCCGCATCTCAGGCGGTAGAATGGAATGTATCCTTTTTTTTATTTGTTTTTTTAAAGGGCGACGGTCGCACCTGTCCCGCGTTTTTTGTTGAAAGAAGCCCGCGGCGGCGGGCACCTGCGCGGCGGCCGGCGCTGCGGGGGGGCGGGCAATATCTTTTAAAGGTTGTCTGACCAGTCCCCCCTGTCTGGTAGGGCTATATCGTTCAAAGGAGCTACCGTGGCAACACCGTCCACAAGTTGTTGTTGCTGGAGGGGGTGTGGGGGGAGTGTCCACTCCCCCCACGCCATCATCACCACCGCTAGAGTCACAGCCAAGGTGCTTACAGCCGCCACCAACATTATTAGCCGAATTGTCCCATTTGCTTTCGTTTTTTAAAGAGAAGGACTTATTTCCACCTCTACCACTGGTGGAAGAGGGTGGAGCCACCTCATTAAGAGGCGATGGAGTACTCTCGTTTTTATTAAATAAATATTTTTCGGCAACGAGTCGTGGTACTAGGCAATATTCTTTCACCATTTTTTTCTCTTCTTACGTAATTACTTAATTAGAGAGGAAATTAACGATACAGCCAAAGGTAACAGAGCTGCCAATATAGCACCACCTCTCCTAGAGGTTAAAATGATTTTCTTTTTGTACAATGGAGTTTTCTTACGCGCCACAGAACGAATGTCTTTCTGATACCTCTGTAGTCCATTAATTATCTGAGGTTGAACTGGGATGTTTCGTTTCAGAAAATTGGCAAAAATTTCACAAATTGATTCAATTTCCTGTCGTTTTAAAGCCTTGATTAGTTTATTCCGCTTCTTGGGTGATAAATTGTTTAATAAAAATAACAGTTGATGGTGTTTCTCTACGAGAGAGTCCTGATGAACTGTCATTTTTTTTTTCAAAATTTGACGATGTCTTGAGCTTTAATCCAGCAATTGCTGGAATCTGGGTACCCTCTCCACTTGACGAAATATTCTCTGTGTCCTTTCGATGTCTTCCTAGACTGTAATATCGTTATGGGGAAATAGTCTGGAAGCGTTGTTGAAATCAATTCTTGCTCATAAAACATACCACTGATCGGCTCGTTGGTTAAATCTTTGACTTTATAGGTTGGGATTGGTTGTGTTCTATCGATATGAGACACTTGAAATATTTCTTCTGTATTTTGGGGCCAAAAGCCCTTGTGAAATGTATTCCTTCGCTTTGCTAGTCGTACATACTGCCCAACCTGCAGTTGTGGACTGATGGAAGTTATGGGGTAGTCATTGTTTAAATACATGACCTTAAACTGTCTTCGTATATCTTCAATGTTTTGCAACTTATGGATGGCATGTGGAGTATTTTTTAGTATTCTGTGGAAAGTGTGGTTGTATACATTCACAACTTTTGGAAGGATGTGAATGTATTGTAAAGAATTAGCCTGGGTCATATAATGATACAGTTTATGTTTTAAAGTTTTGATGGCCCGCTCCACTATACTAGATTTCATTTCCGAAAATACACTATATAACTTAATATTTTTCTTATTCAGATAATTTTGAACAGTCCTGTTGTAAAATTCTCTACCTCGGTCGGTGAATATTCGTCTTACCCCGTGAAACTGAGAGGTTTCCTCTAACACCTTCTTTAGGGCAGCTACCACCTCTGTTGAATTTTTTGTTTTTAAAGTTTGAGTCTGCATTAGGCGAGAATAAACATCGACACAAATCAAAATATATTTTACACCACTATTGTTTTTTTGTAAACTACAAAAGTCTCCCAAATCACAGGCAATTATGGTGCGGGGTTTAGGAGCTAATATTTTTCGCCGAGGAAATCTAACTAAATTTCTTCTGTGTAATGTGTAAGATCGTTCCCCACGGAGAAATTCCCTCACATCTGCAATACTGATGCTGGTGTCTTTAAGTCTGGCAGCCTTATACAATTTTTGAATTGATCCTGTGAAACCACCCGGGGTAGAAATGTCATTGTAGATGGAGGTAAGAATTGACCGTTTCTGCATCGTTAAAGGCATTTTTTTTTTTTTTTTTTTTTTTCACATATGATAAACAATTTCACACTGGTCTTCATTGACAACCCCCGTTCGTAGTTGTAATGTCTCAGGAACTGTCAGATCAACCAATAAATAGCCATACTCTCTCTGGGATATTGCCCGTCGGTATATTTCGACGAAATTATTAATAGTTTTCCGCCCATATAACTGTCCACTTAAAATTTCAAGTTGGGTTATGTCTCTCTGCTTCATTAATATATAATGGGTACAATTCAGAGTTATTGTCCTAGCATATTTCCCCTGGGGAAACAAATTTTGACTAATTAGAATTACAGAAATATTATCGTGTCTGCCTCGGGTGAAGATATTGGCTATAATTGGACTCTGAATGGCTTCTAGGTATAAGTCATCAATTATATACAAAACTGACTCATTTGAAAAAGGATTCTTATACTCTAAAGGGTTAATCAGCCCTTGGGAGAGAGTAACCTTTTTTTGCAAAATGGGGTTCTTTGAAATAGGATGATCAGTATTATTTGCAGTTGACACTATAATTTTTGAGAACTTCCCGTGGTATTTAACACATAAATTTACCACCAGGCTAGTTTTCCCAGAATTGCTAAATCCAGCTACAAATATTCTCGCCGGTTGATGAAAAATATTAAGTTGGTCGTCTGTAGCAGAAGTACACTCCTCCATATTTTCCTCATAAATGATCCAATTACCTGTGGGACAGCCACTTATATATATGTATATATATATATATATATATATATATATATATATATATATATATATATATATATATATATATATATATATGAGAGTGGGTGAGTGTGAGTGAGAGTGTGAGTGTGAGTGTGAGTGAGTGTGTGTGTGTGTGTGTGTGTGTGTGAGTGTGTGTGAGTGTGTGTGAGTGAGTGTGAGTGAGTGTGTGTGTGTGTGTGTGTGTGTGTGTGTGTGTGTGTGTGTGTGTGCGAGAGTGAGAGTGTGAGCATGTATTCACCCCAAGGAGCGCCACCCTCCTCAGGACAAAGGCGCCCCTACCTGGGTTTTTGGGGCTCCCATTGAGATGACCTCCAGACGAGAGAAAAAAAAAAGTTCTCTATAGCAAGTCTAATCCTTCTCTTTCACACAGGAGCTGTGAGATGTTGCATGTATTGTGTATTCACCCTCCAAGGGGTACCACCCTCCTCAGACCATAAACAGCCTACCTGGGTTTTTTTTTGCTCAACTCCCATAGAGATGACCGCCAGACGAGAAAAAAAGTTCCCCATAGCAACCCTAACCCTTCTCTTTCACACGACGGGGGGAGGAGTTGTGAGGTATTGTATGTGGCAACACCGCCCCCCCACTTGATCATCAAATATAAGGACACCACACGCCCCTCCTTCAGTTAGTTAGTATACATACAGTTTGTGTTGAAACCTTCCACTCCCCATCCCCGTCTAGACTAACATGTAAGTAAATTAATATCTATTTCATATTTGGAGATATATATATAAATATATATATATATATATATATATATATATATATATATATATATATATATATATATATAAGAGAGAGTGGGGGTGTTTTGAGAGAGGGAGATATATATATATATATATATATATATATATATATATATATATATATATATATATATATATATATATATATATATATATATATATATATATAAATATATATAAGAGAAAGAGGGGTGTTTTGAGTGGGAGAGAATATATAATTATTTATTTTATATATTTTTTTTTCCTAGGAGTGGGGGATAATGTCACTCCCAGGTGATATTTGCAACATTTGTGGTTGGAGCTCATCACCACAATTCGTGCATACAACTTATTGCTGCCTCCGCTGTGGGGAAGCTGTGTGTGTTCAATCTAGTGGAGTTCACAGGAGAACCTGTGGTGGAGGTAAGCCCTTATTTATTTATTTATTCGTATTTATTTCAAATGAGAAATATTGAGATGGTTTCCCCTATCTTCATGGGGGTGTGGGGGCTGTGTGAGTGAGAGTGTGTATATTTATGAGTTATTTCCTTGTTAGGAGGTAAACATCACCGGCCTACCGGAGAGAGTGGTTTTGTATGCCTCATATGTGGTAGCGTCACCTCGAAGCCTCACCCCACTTTCACCTGCAGCAGTTGTGGGGTCACTTTGTGTGAGCACTTGACCTCTGAACATCTACAATCATGTCCCCAAGGTGAGTGAATAAACCCTCTCTCCAGTTTTATTATCTTAAGAAGCTTTCTTGAGGCGTTATGTCATGGGGTTTAGTAGAGTGTGATGGGTGTTGCCTTTTATTATTAATATTATTATTATTGTTATTATTATTATTATTATTATAATTATTATAATTATTATAATTATTTTTCAGGGGTGCTTCAGAGGCAGGTAAAGACATCTCAGGGGCAGGTAGGAGAGGAACTTCACCCCAAAGCCCAACGTAACAATAGCCCCTTAGGTGGTGGCGGGGGTAGACAGCCCTTTGAAAATGGGGGGGAGGAAGAGATGAGTGATGATGGTGGTGATGGTGATGATGATGGCGGTGGTGGTGGTGACATCCCTCAGGCAGGTCCTAGTGGTCTTAGACCCCATGACAACAATCGAGATAGAGATGGAAATTCCTCAGAAGGGGAGGATGTTATAGACATCCCTCACTTAATTAATAGGGTGGGGGCCCTGGGCGATCTCTTTACTAGAATGGAATATTCCATCCCCCCAGCCTTTGCCACAGATCCTGTAGGTCTTCTAAGCAACTTTAGAGAACTATTCTCTAACGAAATAGAGAATTACATGAATTCTCTGGGGGGTCATGGCAATTTTACTTCATCATTCAAAATCCTCCTTGAAGTGAAGGTTACACTTTTAAAGCAACGTCTCACAGAAGATGATGACTATAGGGAACACTTCATAACGACACCTGCTAGGCTGGTAACTCTTGAGGAGGTGGGTGATCTTATTGATAGTTGGGTGGGTTATATGATTACACGTCTGGAGGATCTCCTTTCAGAAACAGAGGGGAGTGGTTTTATATTATTTAATGTTGATTTCCTCAAAATCGTTATCTGTAATGGTAGTGTAAGGTCAGTTTTGGGGGATTATGTCCCTTATCCCCCCTTTTTAAGGGGCCGACACGAGGTCTTCAACCCAAACCCAAATGGTAACAATGGAACATGCATTATTCAATGCATTGCCGCTTTTCGGGCGTCACAACAAGGATGGAAATGGAAACGTATAGGAAGACTTGTAGAGTCTCACTCTAGGGTTAGGAAAATGGTCAAATACGAGCAATTATCTTTCCCTCTCTCATGGGAGGATATCTCTAAATTGGAAAATAGGAATAAACTCTCCATTTTTTTGTATTCAATTCACAAACATACAGACGGTGCCTATCACGTCTCTCTTTGTCGTCGTGGTAGCAGACAGTACTCAGACATAGTTCCATTATTATTATTGGGGGAGTCTCATGTAAGTCTTATTAAAGACTTAAATAAATTTTTACGGAACTTTACCCGCAGCCACAGGCGAAAGACAGTCTTCTGTAGAAGCTGTCTTTCTGAATATCAAAATTCTAGTGAGCTGTCTCACCATTCTGTTTCCTGCGACATCACGCAGAAAATGATTTATCCCCAGGAGGGGGACACCCTTCATTTTAAAAATACAGGGAAAGGTTACCCCCCTTCCCATGTAGCTTATTTCGATTTCGAGAGTGTCCTAAGCACTGAGGATTGTCTAGGTTCTGTTACAGCCATACATAGGCCTATAGCATACAGCTATATAATTGTTGATAGGAACCACTCCGTCATTGATAAATTTACTTATTTTGGGGGGGACAGCGTCACTCATTTCATGGAGCGAGTTGCCACCAAATGGGAAATAATCAGATCCACCCTACCCAAATATGAAATAGACATGTCTCTTGAGGATATGGTTCATTTTAGGAGACAGACTCACTGTCAGTTTTGTGAGGCGGTATTTACACCCACCAATTTCAAGGTTCAACATCATGATCACCTTAGGAAAAAACTCAATTATATTGGAGCTCTATGTAATTACTGCAACCTCCGCCACAAGAATGCTCTAGAGAGTTTAGTCCTAATTGCCCACAATATGTCTTATGACATGGGCTTAATTTTGAGGGAGTTTGCCATGGGTTCAAATATTAAGAGCAATATCCTCATGAGGCAGGGAACTAAATATCTTAAGGTAGAAATAGGCAACCTTAAATTTCTTGATTCACTGGCTTTTATTACGGGCAGTCTTTCGTCCCTAGCAAAAACCCACATTGATTCAGGCAGCCCCTTAACATTCACTCACTCAATGATAGAAGGTTTACCCGAAGAGAGTCACCACCTACTCTTAAAGGGTAAGCAGTTTTTCCCTTATGAATATGCCACAAAAATCAGCTGCTTTAATGATGCAACACTCCCCCCTATTGAAATGTTTTACAGCTCCCTAAACAAATCATCCATCACTTTGGAAGAATATAGACATTCTAAATTAGTATGGGAGGCTACGGGATGTGAGTCATTAAAGGATTATCTCCTTGTTTATTTAAGGTGTGATGTCGGTTTACTGGCTGACATTTTTACTCACCATAGAGTAATTCTAAATGATATATTTTCCTTAGAGATGACTCACTACTGTAGCCTTCCAGGCTACTCCTATGATTGCTTCTTGAAAAGTAGCAAAATATCGTTGGAGTTAAGTGCAGATGTGACGTTGCACAATCTCATATCACAAAACATACGAGGGGGTTTTACAACTGCAGTTAGGAGTTATGCCAGAGCTAACAACCACTATGTCAACCCATCTTTTAACCCCCAGGAGGATAGGTCTTCTTTCTTACTATACCTCGATTTCAACTCCCTTTACGGGAGTTGTATGACTAAGAAATTACCCTATGGTGGTCTAAGAAGGTTGTCATCTGATGAGATGAACTCCTTCATTAGCGAAGGGAAGATAATGACAGAACAGCCATTCTCTTCTAACAAAGGGTACTGGCTATTAATTGACACCAAACATGTGAGACCTGAAATAGCTAGACTAACAGACGATCTACCCCTTTGTTTACACCATAGGGGAATAAGTATGGAGGATATCTCACCATTTAGTAGGGGACTTCTGGAAACAAACAACATCACACACCTCCCCCAAAAAAACAACAAGTTGGTAGGGGATCATCTCCCAAAGAAACATTATTTCATATCTCTACACCTCTTACAGTTATTTATTGAGATAGGTCTTGAAGTAGGGGCTATTCATGCCATTTATGAGTTCCACCAGTCTGATTTTATGGCAGAATTTGTTAACACCAACGTTAACAATAGAAATGCTTCCACCAGTAACGATAGGAAAACACTCTTCAAATTACTGACGAACAGTGTTTTTGGTAAAACACTACTGAACCCAGCCCGTTATGCCATTGACACCAAACTAGTGACTTCAGCTAGGGTCTTTTTACGAGAGGTGAAGAATCCTCGCTTTAAACGTATGGTGCATTTAGGTGACAATAAATTATTGTCTGTCAGTTCCAGACCATTCATTAAAATTACTCATCCTAATTACATTGGGTTCCAGATTCTTGAGCTAGCAAAATACAGTTTGTACCATTTTTGGTACAGGGTACTTAAGAACCACTATTCAGATAGGGCAGCACTGATATACAGCGATACAGACAGTTTCATCTTCAGTTTAATGACTGAAGATGTCTTTAACGAGATGGGGAAAGAACCCCTTAGATCATGGATCGATACCAGTAACTTTCCTGAAACTCACCCCTTGTATGATCCTTCTAAAAAGGGTGTTTTAGGTCTTTTAAAGTCAGAGGTTTCAGATAGACACATCCTTGAAGTTGTAGCTCTCAAGCCCAAAATGTATAGTTTGCTGTTGCACAACAATTCAAATTCCATTACCGCTAAGGGTATCCCCCACGCTGTGCAAAGATCTTT